>NW_026557765.1:7321277-7621277 GCF_026930045.1 Uloborus diversus
GAAAATCGTTTTATTTCCGAAATTCCCCAGGTGTAAGGGAGTCATTAAGAGCGCATTACTTGGAAGAGTTTGTATAAAGAATACAATGAGAGAAATCCAAGTATCATTTTATAGGTGAACTGATCGCTGCTTCATAATAGACAATATGTTAAGACTCTAATACTGAAATCTTGTGAGTTCAATAATAAAAATGTTATAAATGTCTATAGCAGATTATAAAACTAATAACTGTACGGTTGTAATTGTTAATATGACAATCGCCTCAAGGTTCCAGGCTTTGAGCCCAATGCTGACAAAGTAAGAGGGAGGATGTGAGGAGGGAAGGTTTCAGCGTCAAAAAATTCTTTTTTTTTTTTTACATTTTTTTTTTTAACGAAAATGGTTTGATTATTTTTTAAAAAAAAAATTATGCATTATTGTGTATGGTTTAAAATTTATAAAAATATTTTATAAATTTTAATCAAAAAATATCCACATATAAGCCTGTGACAGACTTTTCCCCAGAGCACCTTTGGAGAAAGAAGATTTGCGGTGTTCTCTTAGCTTAGCTGACATTTATCTGAAATCAAACTATATTTGAATTTAGTCAAAGTATTAATAGTTCAGTCGTATTAGACATTAAAACTTCAAAGTGTGATGTAGTTCTGATTTTTTAATATGTTGTTTAGGTTCGTTTGGGTAGTGTAAACCTAAGTTAGCAGTTTTCAAAAACCTGTGCTCGCTGCGTAAATCGCGAAAAACTGCGAAAATTTCGGACTTTTCTTAGTTTTCCCTTTCTAATTCAATATTAAAGTACATTAAATTTTGAACAATTTAAGACTAAGTGGCGCTATGTACGACCAATAGCTTAAAAAATATCGTACTTCAAAAACTGGCCATTTTTCGCGAAAAATTAAAAAAAAAATTATGCTTCGATCACATTTCAGGTGAAATATCGAAATAAACTCCTACTATACAAGAAAAAAACTGGATCTATTGTTGCAGTAAACTTAATTGGCTTTGCTTTAAGACAAAAATGAAGTCTGTAGATTCAATAGTTCTTTTACAATCGCAAAACGAGCTGATGTGTACATCACATGACTTCCTTTTACTCCAATTTAATGTCATTTCCCCATTATTCGCTATTTTAATGTGATTCAATATTTATTCTCTAAATATCACCAACAATGGCCAAATTGAAACCAAAAAAAAAAAAAAAACTCCGCCAAATTTGTCGCCAAGTTGGCGACAAAACTTGGCGACCAAAAGACTGGCGATATATCGCCAAGTGTCCGACAAATTATAACGCCACTTGAGTTTACATCGAAATTAACAATGATTTCCCCCCAAAAAGGTGCAAAAGACCCCCTTAGGAACATCCGAAAGCAACCAAAAGGGGAGGTGCACAACTAGACCCCACTACGAGTCTATGTACCAAATTTCAACTTTCTAGGACATACCATTTTTGAGTTATGCGAGATACATACGCACATACGCACATACACACATACGCACATACATACAGACGTCACGAGAAAAGTCGTTGTAATTACCTCGGTGATGGTCAAAATGGATATTTCGCGTGTCTATACATTCTTAGGCACTTTTCCGCATGTGGTCGAATCGAAAAAAAAACTCAACATTCATTTGGGGGTGAGCAAAATGGAAATTAAGGGCGATTTTTGAGTGGAAATTTTTTCGCGAATACAATACTTCCTTTTTTGTAAAAGGAAGTAAAAAAACAAATAATCGGAAAATTCGATTGTTGAAGAAATGAGAGAAAACACTTCTCAAGACTATATGAAAGATCCTATTCTAAACAAAGGGGCAAAGAGTGATATAATAAGACTCTAATGTGTGCTTATAAAAGTGTGTGTGTTGGAAAAACACGCCGTTAATTAAAAAAAAAAAAATAGGCCAATAGTTGACTGCCCCATGCAGGTAACGCGAAAATTCCTTTTCCTGCGTACCTATACCTTTCACATTGATAAATTTTCGGCCAAATTCCGTTTATCGACTGGAAAGTTACCTACCAAGTTTTACTTTTAATATAAAGAACAAAAGAGTTTCAAAACAAATTACTTTCCCTTAGAATAACGGACAATTGGACAAAAGAAAGAAAGTAGAATGATTTCAAAAGGGTGAAACTATACATTTTAGTTCTCTAGTTAAGAGTAGTTAACTTTTAATCATTAAAACATGTTTTAAAAGTTAACTACACTTAATGTCGTGGTTTTTAGGGTTTCCTTGATAGGTATGATCTTACTCCCGAACCGAAAAAAAGCAGGTAGTGATAGGTTGATTTTATTATTTTTTTCTCATTTTTATTGAATAGATTTGCAAAGATAATGTGGGGGTCTTTTCAAATGGCAAATTGTACCCAGCTGTGCAGCTAAGACCGGCTCTGCAACAAGAGCATGCTCCCAAACATCTGTTTTTGCAGTAACATGAGAGAAATCTGAAAAGAACGGATGAGGTTGGTTCTCTTATTGCTGTGATTAGTGAAGAACCAATCTTAAAATTAAAGTTGGTCTTCGGCCAATTCCAGTCTGAGGCATCCTTCTCCTCTGCCAACCATTTGTTTACCTGCGATTCGAGTGGAATGAAGTTACTGTTTTGATTAATACAAATTAAAGCAGTTCACATCAGCATTACATGCTGCTTTGACGAACAGGTGGAATTGAATACTGTCGCAAGGTATCGGTGGACACCTGATTTTTATACAGAGCATCCAGCTCCATCTCTACAGCTTCGGCTAGAGCTTCGTGACACACTTCAGGACGGAAATTTATGGTGGCCAGGTCAATCCAACATCGGTTCGTTTAAAAAATACCTCACGCTTTTGTTTTTCCTAGCCATACTTTTGATAATGTGGTATCACATTTTTTTGCGTGAAGACACAGTACAAATTCAAGAGCTATACCATTTTTCTTTAGCTGGAAAAAAAATTTTTGAAGTCGAATATAAACTAACTGGAGTTTGGCGCTTTTCTGGTAGGAAAAATTTTGAATGTTAGAGACAAAAACAGCAAAAAAGAAAAAGTAGATCCACATCTTCTCCATCAACGATCATGATCTCTTGAGATGAACATTTTTCGATGGCGGTTCGGGTAGTGTTTCAATGTTTCTCTCTTTTTTTTTCAATGCCCTCAAGTCCAAAAATAGGAAGCAACAATTTCTTGATGTGTCGCTGATTACGCGCTTTGGATAACTTTCTTTTCGGCACTCTGATGTTGAGAAGTCAAATATGACCATATTGCTCTAGCACGCAGTAGTTCTGGGGAAAACAAAAACAGAGACAAATGTCCCAGGGTCATTCCAGTTCTCCAATAAAGTTTAAAATAAACACAATACATTATACTCACCGAAAAAGTCCTGTTTATTACACAAGTATCCTCTTAAACTATAGGCGAAAATTTACTGATTCGCCAAAACCGGGAAGTTTCTTTCAGTGTACATAAAAAATCCGTTGATACTTTACCTTTTTCAAATCTGTTGTAAATAAAGGCGATCGTTTTTGCATGGACATTGAGACCTGCAATTGAAAAAAATGGAAGCAGTTTGGTTAATATTTGCAGACGTATTCCTATTTTCCATTTTTTCAGCTTGAATGATATGGTCAATAAGTACAGTCATTTTTGATAATGTTGCACTTAAAGTGTAAAGGGAGGTCCTATTCATTCGAGGTTTTGAACGTGGACAGTTTCATTTTCTTTTGCAAAAACAATGAGTGAACTGTCGTTTTCATTTATTCTTTACTTATGCTCTCGTCCATCTTCGGATATTTGAATCTCATCACAAATTCGTCCAATATCAAAATATTCTCTATTCAGAATAAAACTCGGTAGGTAAATTTCCAGTCGATCAACGGAATACGGCCGAAAATTCATCAATGTGAAAGGTATAGATACTTAGGGAAAGGAATGTTTGCGCTCCCTGCATAGGGTTGTCAACTATTGGCCTATTTTTTTCTTCTTCATAACAGGCATAACCCACGTGTTTCCCCAACACAAATTACTTACATAAATACACCATAGTGTCTTATTATATCATTCTTTTTCCCCTTTTTTCATATTGTCTTGAAAAGTGTTTTGCGTCATTTCTTCAAAAATCGAGTTTTCCGATCGTTTGTTTTTTTACGATTGTAAAAGAACTACTGAATCTACAGACTTTGCTTTTAGCTTAAATGAAAGCCAATTAAATTTAATGCAACAGTATTTGCAGTTTTTTTCTTGTAGAGTATGAATTTATTTCGATATTTCACCAGAAACGTGATCGAAGATTATTTTTTTATATTTTTTGCCAAAAATGGCCAAATTTTTAAGTACGATATCTCTTAAATCATTGGTCATACAGAGCCCTACTTGATCTTAAATTGTTCAAAATTTAATGTGCTTTAAAACGGGTATTCACATTTACTTTCAAAAGTCGGATAGTTTAGGACTTAATAAGGAAAAACTAAAATAAGTTCGAAAATTTCGCAGTTTTTCGCGAATTACGCAGCGAGCACAGGTTTTTGAAAACTGCAAACTTAGATTTAGACTACCCTAATTGATCCAAACAACATATTAAAAAATTAGAACTACATCGTGTTTTGCGATTTTAGCCCCATTTTTTGTATAATATGACTGGAATATAATTAATATTCCACCCTACGTGCGCAGATATTTTTTTGTTTGACTTTAAAATTTTTGAAGTTAAAAGGGCTATTATTCACGAAAAAGTAGGGAAACTATTACGCCTTCATTAGATGAAAAATCTTTTCAATATTTAAATAGGAACTATTTCATTTGAAAAATAGTTAATTTTCCACTTTTCATAATGGAAAAGAGGTTTAATGTAAAAAAGAAAGACATTTGTTTTGTAATGAAGTACAAATTTATTGCCCAAAATAAAAATTATGTTTCAATGCAAGTTTATTACAAAATACATTGAGTCTTTCTTTATATACTGTACTTTTCAAAACATTAAAATTTGCTCATTCTTAAAAAGTAAGCTAAATCAACTATTTAATTTTGCCCCGCATTTCGCTATTTTTTTGCTTTTTATCACTCTTATTGTATTCTAAACTTTAAGTTAAAAATAATTCAAGTAGAAGATACTCCTTAAAAAAACTTTTATGGGGAACATTACTTTAAATTCTTCTATTTCTGGGTTTAAAATACAACGGATCCTAAATATTTGTGTTTCGGAGTACAATACAGACATTAAAAAAATATACTGAAGTTTTGGAATTAAGCGTAGTGTTTGTTTAATGAAAATTGCGGTCAAAAAACAACGGAAAATATAAAGGTACACTCGAAATGAGACCGAACCCTTTCATTTTTAAACCACAAATGATGTAAACAAATTGGTTAGAAAAAGTCTTTTTTTTAAATATTAATAAAAAAAATATATTAAAAAATGCTACGGATACATTAATTTGAGAAACAATGTTAGTTTCAAATACATCTTGTACTTTTTTCATACATAAGATGCTCGTTACCTAAAACTTTTGAAAAACTATTTTTGCAGTACATTTTGTAAGAATGTTCTTTTTATTTATTTATTTATTTTATTGATTTTTATCAGACGTCACTCGTACTATGCTTACTTACGAGGGTAATATATTTTTAAGGGTCTTATGATAGTTCAGCGCCAAAAACAAAAAATATGTTTTCGTGCATGGGTACTTATTTTTGTTATCTTTATACTATTTTTTTTCTAATGAAGACTGAAAATGTATCGTCTCGTCAAAGAGATTTTATTAATGTTTCCTGTATGCATTTTAATGAATAAAATTTGTACATTTAATGCGTATAAAAATAATTTTAATCGAAATTTTTTCATCTTTTGAAACAACATCTAGCTAAAAAATACATTATTACGAGTATTGAAGTGGCTTTATGAATTACTAGTGGTACCCGCACGGCTTTGCCCGTAATAGAAAATTAAAAAGGTTTTTTGGTCCGCTTGTATATTTATATATAATGTATGGTGAATTTTCTCGTCAATTGGCTTGGTTACGGTTTCACGTAATGATAATTTCGTTTTTTTCTCGTCCATCTAATGAGAATTTTGATCTTCAAATTGGAATAGAAAAAGAACCACATCGAATTTTCGAAAAACCGCTTCGAGGTGCACACCCCCATGCTACAAACTAACTTTGTGCCAAATTTCATGAAAATCGGCCGAACGGTTTAGGCGCTATGCGCGTCACAGACATCCTACAGACATCCCACAGACATCCAGACATCCAGACATCCTCCGGACAGAGAGACTTTCAGCTTTATTATTAGTAAAGACAACCCTGAAAGTTCAAAATAATATAATTTATGGGTTTCTTTATTTTGAAAGACAATAATTACATAGTAAACAAAATCTTTCAATAAATTTAAATACATTTTATTTTTGTTATTCTTGGCTGTTTTATGGGGGATTTGTTATTTTGTTTTGCCACATTGTAGATTCTTTATGGAGAAAGAATAGATTAAAACTAAAATGAACTGCACGATTTTAACTCTTTAGAGGTAAAAACCTAGTTAACTTAAGAGTCATTTCTTTTAAAGCTAGACACAGTGAATGGGGGCCCATTGTTGACACCTTCCATTTTCCTGAAACCTGCATGATATTTTACTAATATTGTGAAAAAAAACTGAAGCTTCTTTCTTCTCAAATTTGACTTGTTGACCCTCTAGTGGAGGTCAAATTTTAAACCCGCGAAAAAAAAGAGCTAAATATATGTTTGTTTCGCTTCAAAAGCAATGAGTGAACCAAGCCAATTCTTTTAAATAAGGATATTATTTGATACTAGGTACAATTTTGTACAAATATTTTGGTGACTCATTCCTGGCTAGGATCATCCTTGTGAGAAGAAGTGCCATGTTGTGGTCAAGGTTACAGAACATTTTATTAAACTGGAAGCGTAAAATTTTGTGAGCTTAAAGTACATTTGATTGTTGATTCGTTCTAGTATTTACGCGAGTTTAAGCTCATAGGAATTTCAGTAGCACGCATATAAACTAATGAAAAAAACGGTCTATTATACTGAAATCATCATTTTTGAGACCTTTTATTTAAGTAAGATGATTAGATCTTATGGTTTTCTGACATGAGTCTAAAACTACACCACGTAGAGCATAATTACCGCTGTTATTGACTCAAGCGTTTTAGAACAATTGACCTAAAACTTTTATTATTTTTGTTTCAAATTTTCAACTTTGAGACCGCGTAATTAAAAAAGTTGATTAATTGCCATGGATTTCTAACCTGTTCCTTAAGCTACACCATTCGAACTGTAACTACAGCTGCGTTCCAAAGTTGTTGACCCGACACGAACAAAGTTATTGACCTCTAAACTTGGCCATTAAAAAAAATCATCGGTTTTGAGACCATTTAACTACAAAGCCAAGAGAAACGAAAGCTATTCTATATTTTTCTAATTACTATAGTGTGGTGAGTAGTTAATCATATTTTTTTGAGGGTTACTCATGGTTTTAGCAGATACCTAGGCCTAAGCAAGGCAAAAAAAGTCAAAAAAAGTAGCAGTTTCAACTGACCTTTGCCCTTAAATCTATGAGTAAGCCACCAAAATATTTATTCTAGCATGTACCTAGTATCAAGTAGTATCTACATTTAGAAGAATTGGCTTGGTTCACTCATTGCTTTTGAAGCAAAGCAATCATATATTTAGCTCTCTTTTTTCACGACATTAAACTTAATTTCAATTAAGGACAAACAAATCAGTTTTTTAAAAGAAGAAACTTTTGCTTATCATAGTACCACTAACACATCCTGAAATTTTTACGAAAATTGAAGGAATTATTTATTAAAAATGTCCAGCTTTAAAAAAAATGACTCTTAAGCTGTTGTACAAAATGCAATATGAAAGAAAGTATGTAGAGATGGTAACTTTTTTGCACGTATATGGTAAATCAGCGAAATTTTGCAAGTGTTCTTAAAGTATCCGACCCTCAAAATGTGGAATTATTTATATATTATTTCACAAGTTGGACGCACTGCATTGTGAATCACGTATCTGAAGATCTTGTGGCTGAGTTTGGAGGTATCGCATTATTCGGCCACCATTGTGAGCAAGGATTTTACTTAAGAGGAATATTAGTTACAATTACAATTTCTGAGTAATATTAAATTTTGTTTTATATGTGCTAAAATTCTTTAAAGTTAAAATTATGATACGTTTCCTTAAGAATATTTACGAAAAATTCTTCAACCCTATTCACTTAATTTCTTTAAATATTAGTACGATTACGTTTTGCAAATGGAAATTATATGCAGTGCGCTA
Organism: Uloborus diversus; assembly: GCF_026930045.1. NCBI lineage: Eukaryota > Metazoa > Arthropoda > Arachnida > Araneae > Uloboridae > Uloborus > Uloborus diversus. Next base: position 7,329,540 of record NW_026557765.1, read on the forward strand.
GCCCAAAGTGACCGTGTTGAGAAAATATTTTTTCAAATTAATATAGCACGGTATTTTTTGGTGCTATACTATATACTATGCAGCGGACTCGTGATACAACGCAACTCGGTTTACGACAGATAATTATAATGTGCGTTTACGAATCGCTTTAAAGCTGTCCTCGAGACTATAGTTTTGAAATAGTAATAAAAAGTTAGTTACATTTTACTTTACAAAAAGAAATCATATTTAATGTGTGTTAAAGATTACTAACATGCTGCAAACAAAAATTCACACTAATAAAAATTCTTAAAAGATTAGAAGAGATCATCGAATTAATATTTTCTTTCGCAGCTTTAGACTAACCTAATTCGTATAACAGATGATAAGGAAAAATAATAAAACTTTCAAAAATATATCTGGCAAGTTTTGTTTTATTCAATTGGTCTAAGTCCAGTGAAATTTTTAAAAAATGATGTTTTTTAGTATTATCGGATTTTTCCCAAAGAAATAACTCTTACTGATTATTTAACAAAATATATTCACTTTACGTGCAAAAAATACACTCAATGAGATTTTAAAGAGTACGCATCGATCAAGTTTGATCATTACTATATACCAGTCTCTGACGACAGTATTGGATATTTTTGCGTAAGAAATGCCACTTCTAAAAATCATTCGTAATATATTATGTAATGTTATTCTTCAGTTTTCCATTATGACATTAATTGCATGCTTTTAAAATATAAAGAAACGGCATTTGCTACTAACTGGATGAAAGTAAAAGTGAGAACTCACTCAACCATTGGCTTGTTTATTAGTCATAAATTTCATTCGCCAGACACGATTATTGTTTAGGGAAGCAGAAACTGTAAGCGGTCGGAAACACTAAAATGGCCGACTTTCCAAAGAAGAAAAAACCGCAATCGTAGAAACAAACCATTTTTAAACACGGATAGACGTGAAAATATCGAAAATGGTTGATTTTGTTGTTTTAAAAGAAAATATTCGATCTAAAATGTACGAGAAAAAAAAAGTTCATTCGTACAAAATCAAGATAAGGCTCAAATAGAAAATATTTCGCCTGAGCACGCCAAGGCGAATGGAAACCTGTCGACCAACTAAACGTGTTTACTGTATTTTTTGGTATATTTTCTCTATTTTTTTCAGATAAAATCAAAATGTCAAGTGTAGAATTACAGCTCTTGTGAAAAAGTGTCGGAAACGTTTATTTTGATTTTCTACACTTGAAAGAAGACTTGTCCGAAGTTTCTATCTGTATCTTACCTAAAGTGTTGTGAACTTTCAATTTTGTCAGGATTAAATTCGTTTTTTCTGTTTTTTTTTCTGTAAATGACTTTCCAAGTAATGTACTATTTTGTTTCTAGTTTTTTTTGTTTTGTTTTTTTCACGACTTGCTATATTGAAGGCACTCTCTAATCTGAACTTCATGTCGAACTATTTCAAAAGTTGAATGTTGGAACTCCAGATATAATGGTAGGTTTTTTTTTTTTTTTTTTGTTAACTGAGCTGTTTGAAAAAAAGTAGTTTGAAGATTTTTCGATTCTTTTCAAAAGGTAAAAATAAATATGAGTAATATCCAAAATATTTTTTTCTGCTATAGGGAAAGGTTGCCGTCAATGAACCACATAAGTTTTTGATTTTTTTCGAAAGGAAATCCAACTCAAATTTCACGTTAGTTATAGGAACAATTTCGTAGTATTTTTCTCTTTTAAATAATAATATTGACTTTCATAATAAACATACACAATTAATAATGAAAACTAAAAATAAATATTTTAGCATGTGGTCCATTCATGGCTACCAATTGCTACAGATAGAAAATCGAGTTTCTATCGATGGACCACATTCTCAAATTGAAAAATTAATGCGCAACTTACAAATAATCATAACAGGTGATCAATAAACACTAAAAATAACAATAAGTTATAGAAAAATAGATTTATTTTCTAAAATGTTTTAATTTTGGGTAAGAGGAACATAAAAAAAGCACTCACACAGCAGTTGTCATCACACCTCTTTCACCACTTGATACTTTCGCAAACTGTGAAACACTGTTCTTAGCTAATATCTTTTCAACCTCTTTTGAACTGTTGAAAATTTTGTTAAATCTATTTTGAAAATTTTCGTTTGATGCAAGATTGTACTTGCTCTCTAAAATGTCAGAGAACAATTTTGACAATTTTGTTACTGAAACCAGAAGCTTAAGTCTCAAACTACCAGAAACTATAGTATTAATAGACTTTTTGAGGGACAAGTTATTTTTCTCAGCCTCTTAAAAGACCAATTCCTCCAATTTGACAAAAGTACAGTCGAGCCTCGATATATCGACCTTCCACGTATCAAAATTTTCTATATATCGAAATCCCAGCAAATTTCAATGCTCATTACATAGAAAAATTGTTTCTATGTATCGAAAAAATCTCGATATATCGAATTTGTTTTCGAGACATTCGTAGATTTTTTTTTCCATTTTAGACTGTTTGTCTCATGAAAAACGAAGGTTAGGGGAGAAAATTATGTTTACTAAAGGTTGCTAAGAAACTCATAAGAAACCTGGGTTTGAGGGGTGTGTAGATAGGTCGTTATTTCATTCTGGAGTTCTTAAATTCCCTCAAGTTTATTTCAAATCTTAGTTGTAACCAGTAACACTAAAATCAGTTTCAAGTTATCCTTTTTGTCTGTTGATTATCATTCCTAGTCTTTTTAGCTTCAGTAAAAACCATTCAAGTTAAGTAGAATGATTTTTTACTTTTCTCCCGATTACATTGTCAAAACGAAAATCTCCTCATGTTGCGAATCAAGTTGAACTGCCGAAGAATAAAGTTGTATAAAGGCACAAAAATATGTAATTTCTGTTAATTTTTCAGGTATTAACTTTCGTTTAATTCGATGCTCGTATAAATTAGAAATTGGGTTTCATGCATGAAAATTAGCTTTAATTTTAATGTTTTAGGATATTTTTATGATAAAATAAGATCGTTTCTATGTATCGAAATTTCTATATATCGATTTTTTTCCGGAAATCTGCTACTTCGATATATGGAGATCCGACTGTAATTCCAAAAACTTCTCTAGTTTCAAAATATGATTCACTAATCATATTCCTATTTCGGAGGGCTTATCTCCTAAATTTTTAATGAGTGACTAAGGTAACATCAAACTGGTTTTTATCTTTCATGCGACTATTTAAAGTTGCTTTCAGGACTCGATGTTGTCGGCAAACTTCGTTAAAGTTCATGCCACCATATGTGTAAGCTACTGTAGCACGTTACATGCTCTCACTTGCCCATTGGCTTTTTTTTCGAATTTTTGCATTTTTTTGGAACAGCGAAAGTATTTGGAACTGTTTTATTATGTTTCGATTTTTTAATCAATTTTATAAAAAAAAAATTGCCTTGAAATTGTAATAAAGTATAAAAGTTTTCATTAATTACTAAGATTTATTTTTCCATCGTCATATTTATTTTAAAACAATCGAGCAATTTTCAAAGGTAATTGAGCTAAAGTTACAGCAATATTTGAGATTTTCCATGAATGAAACACTTTGTCAGATGGTCCATTTATGGAAACACCTAGTGGCCCAATGATAGCAACTGTGTCATTGTGAATATTCTTATAGTGCTACATATATAATATACTGCTGTGACGAATCATGATGAAACATGAAGTATGAGGAATTGTACTTGAAGAGGCACTTTTAAGTCAATGTTCACGTTTAGATGATCAGTGATATTCAAAGCATGTTATAACTGAATGAAAATATCAATAATTAGTAAGATAATGGTAGAAAGCTTTTCTGATCGATTAACAATGTGATTAAATGATGTTAGCTACTTTACGACTCTGCAGTAAGCTGTTTTAAGACAAAAGATGGTACTAAAACTGATTACATCTCTACACAAACTCTGGTACGGGTAATATCTTCGCGGTCTAGTCATGGAACCGGTTCTTTGACGGCAACCTTCCCCTGCAGCACTATTTAACTTATCTAAATGGTAGTCATATCTTCTTTTAAAACTTCTACTAAATAATAAAAAAGAGCATTTAACGAAATTAAAAAATTAAAATTTTAGCAAAACATAAGGGTTTTCAAGCAACACAATATCTGGGTTTTCAGCAACATTATATTTTGCTATTGCATCCTTAAATGTCCGCAAAAAGTAAGACACTGTTTCACCTGCGGAAAGAAATTGAAATATTTCTCAGGAAAAAAATGAAAACACTCGCCAACATTTTTGGTAAAGCAATGTGCTATAGTAATATCTGTACCTCTGAGCCAGAGTGACGTAAGTCCAAAAATTGCAATTTTCTGTTTATTAGTGCATTGTATGTGGAAGCCTTTTCCGCATCGAGCCATGTGAACGAAATTCTTTATAAAAAATCCTTTTAAATTTTTTCCCTGGGTTAAAAGAGCGCGCGTCCGATCCTTGACATGCGCCAGAAAAATTTTTTCCTCTCTACTCTAAAATTATCATAATGTGACTTACGTTCCTCTGGCTCTGAGGTACAGATATATGCATGGGAAAGAAAATCGACAGCTAGTCCAATCAAAGAACACATTGTAGCGTGAATGGAATATGCGATAATTTTTGACTTCAAAATATTGTTAGGGGTAGTTAGTAAGTAAACATACTAAACGTCCTCGCCCCTAGGGGGTGAATTAAAGATGGGAGGGGGGAAGAAAGTTTTGAATTTTTCGAGAAATTGTCGGAAACGGTAGAAAAACTGCGTTCAAAATAAAAATTCAAGCTAAATAAACATCCCACAAAACTGTTTGTAAACGTATTTGTCAGATTTTCGATAATTTTCCTGGTACATGTTATAAAAAATCGATGATTTTCGGAAAAATTCTCTCTTTTTGTCAAACATTTGCTCCTATTGCCTCCCAGGATCAGTATTCATGAAAATTGTCAAAGACAAACTTGCAGAGTTTTAAACGTCTTTCAATTTGATATGCTATTTGTTATGTTTTATTAGATAACCGTTCCTTTAGATAACCTATTATAATTTAAGAGCAACAGTCGTTATAAAGCCCTGTTCTTGTAATGAAAAGCTTTTAGACACCACCCACATTCCCTTTATAATGGCTTTTTAGATAGCATATACGTTGCTTGATGCGACACATGAATAAGCCCGGGGAAAATGTCTTTACTGAACTTGTCCAAATCCGACTCCAAACACTTGGCGATTCTAACTGAAGTAACAACAGTGCTGTTAAAGGTCTTTTTTAAATCGTCTGTGAGTATGAAATGATAACTAATGACCACAAAAATTAGAATGCTTCAAATAAGAAACAAGTTGTAATTTATTACTTCTGTTTAGAGGAAAAATACATATTATAAAAACATTCGCGGCGTAGGTGAACATTTATTTACAAAACGATGTATAAACGAATGGTATCTATCTATTATTATTTTTCTATGAAGTTTAAACCTTGAATTTATGAAACTCGTCGTCTAACTGAAAGAGGTGGTGTATAGAAGAGAGTCAAATACAGATACTGATCTCTGCCTTCTGGATTGATGTTAATAACTACATTGCAGCACGAAATCCATCGTGAAACTTAAATAAATATTACTCAAAGGGAAAAGCAGTCATAAGCCATAAGCAAACTTCAAAATCCCTTTACTATTTTATTTATTTTTGCTTGAAATGTTTGCCAGAAACTATCTTCATCTATTCCAAGGAAACACAAAATTTGTATATAACATGCATTTCTTAAGGGTAAACAGTTTCTTTATGTATATCCCTAAGGCGGGGAAAAAATGCTCGTGAAACATAAATAACACTGTAAACATCCTTTAAGGAATAAAAATTCAATTTACTTTAACACCAAACTGCTCTTTTGAGGATGCACTTCATTTTTTTCTTTTGTAAGTTGCATGATTAAAACTTTCCAGAAATTTATCAAATTGCTCGGAGAGTGATTTAATTTTCCTCAAGAGTAGTTATTCTTTTGGGAATTGTCTGCGTGATTTCTTTTTATATAAACGAGCAGAATGATTTAGAACACGCTTTCAGTACTGTCATCATAAAAGGTTTGAGAAAAGGCAGAAAGAAAATCGAGAGATTTTTCGATAAAGTGAACTAACAATGCATATTTATACTGACGATTTTAAAAAAGAATAATAATAATATTATTAAAACTAATAATTGCAATAATAATAAAAACAATAATAAGAACACTAATACAAAAAAAATACTTCTACCACTACTAACAATAATAACAGTATTATTATTATTATTATTAGTTCTAGTATAAGAGTATTATTATTAGTTTATTATTATTATTATTATCTAATAATAATAATAATTATATTCTACTAATTATTATTATAATAATAACTATAATAATAATAATCAATAATAATAATAATCTTATACTACTACTAATAATAATAATAATATTAATAATTTAATGATAATTATAATAATTATAATAATATAAATATTAATTTAATAGTCTTTAACTACTACCCTACTAAGATTAATAATTTAATTACAATAACAATAATAAAAATAATAACAAACACACTTCTTTTTAAAATGTCAGTCCGTTACCATGTTTTTAATAAATATTTAAAATTCATCCTAAATGTATTTCAGAAATTCAATTATGCCCTTAAATTCAGCTTAAAAAGTACAATATTCCAGGACAAAAGATCGTTTGCACAACATATATTTTGCGTTGAATGTCACAAAATACGTATTGTTTTGCTTTAAAAATCCTTAATAAACAAATACAACTCTATCACTTAAAATTCATCAAATCATTTAATGTGAAAACAAATAGTAATAATTAAATAAAATAAACACTATAATTTTCTCCGGAAGGATTTGTTGTTACTACTACTAATGACCGTCGCATACATGCCGTCGTTTACTGAATTTTATGTTTATTTATTTTCTTACCCCTTCCTTTTCGCTTCCGTCAAAATCAGGGAAACACTTTTTGTCTTTTATTTTTTCGTCTCGTGATATTTCTGGCATAGAGGGTTATAAAATAATACATAAAACAAGTTTAAATATACTAAAATACACCGCCAGCTCAGTTATTCCATCCGAAGACTTCAGTTTCGTGCTTTTTAGCACTCATCAGCCCGGAATAGGAATTACCTGAGCTGGAGGCGAAAAATCTCTTGAGGGAGCCAAGAAAGTCAAACAAACTGGTAGCTAACGTAGAACTAGCACACCAGATGAGTGTCCGCATCAATGGTTCAGTTCAACTCAAATGTCATGAGTGATAAAAAGCACGAAACTGCAGTCCTCGGATGGAATAACTAAGCTGGCAGTGTATTTTAAGTATTTCTTCCTTAGCCCTGGCTTAGGACGGTAACTTACAACAAAGTTTAAATAAATCCATCTGTTGCTATATCGATTACTAATTTTACACACTAAATGACTGCACCAGACCATTTTTAATGTAACTGGAAATAATTTATGTTAAACTAGCTGACTATGTGTATGTATGCTAAATATATATGCATTTTATGCTATGGATTACATAATATTTGCTAGGCTACTGTTTGACCACGGATTGTATGTACTTTGGCAATCGGCCAAGTTAAAACGATTCCATCTGAACTAATCTTGCAGGGGAGAAGGAAAATAGCGATGGGATTTTGATGTATGCGTTTCATAGTTTCTCTAGGGCTTTATTTTTTTATTGTCTTCATTGAGATGAAAAAAAGTGGAAACAAAATGAGTTTCTATGGAAACAACAGAAGAAAAGAAAATGTTTTCATTTCGTTCGGAAATTTAAAAGCAAAATCGTATGCTCAATACTATGTTTAAGCGATTTTCTAGATTTTTAATATTGTATTAATTGGACAACCGGATTGGATGGCTATGTAGGATTCATAGTCGGCAATAGAATTGGATTATAATTCTAACCGAGGTTATCACACAAGAATTAAATGCTAATATTTATAAATCTTGTGTTTTTATTTTTAAGATACGTAGTTTTTAAACCGTATTTTCTTACCAGAAAGCCAACGTTCAAAAACCTTGAATGTTGGTTACACCTAAAAACCATTTTGTAAATTCCAAGCTAAAGATAATTCGTAAAATTTAAAATGAATACGTATGTAATACAAACACCTTTATTATATACTAGTGGTACCCGCAAGGCTTTGCCCGTAATAGAAAAATTAAAAGGTCTTTTGATTCGCCTGTATATTTACAAATAATGTATGGTGAATTTTCTCGCCAGTTGGCTTGTACCCATGTTACGGTCCCACGTTATGATAATTTTGTATCTCGCCAATTGGCTTGTGCTCATGTTACGGTTCCACGTTATGATAAGTTCGTAATTTACTCGTCCATCTTATGATATTTTTGTTCTTAAAACTGGAATAGAAAAAAAAACCACATCGAATTTTCAAAAAATCGCTTCGAGGTGCACACCCCCATGCTACAAACAAACTTTGTGCCAAATTTCATGAAAATCGGCCGAACGGTGTAGGCGCTATGCGCCTCACAGAGATCCAGATATCCAGACATCCTACAGACATTCAGAAATCCTCCGGACAGAGAGACTTTCAGCTTTATTATTAGTAAAGAAGAATCTTTCATAAAAATAGCCATATTTATGACTATATCTTGAAAGTAATAAAATCGGTGAAAAATTATAAGTCATTTATTTATATCTTAACTATGGAATACTCGAACTTTAGACTCGATTTTTTACCTTCAGTCAGATACTACAAAATAAATAGAAATCTATAAAAAGCTATCGAATTTATTAATAAAATGAAAATTAGATCAAATTTCTCAATATGTGCAAATAATTAATAATTATCATCTTTTATTGCTTTTGGTTAAAAAATGCAAACAATGTTTCAATTGTCCACGTCTCTTTCAGATTGTTTGAATGCATGCATTGCTTTAATAATAAAAACTCAACAATTGAAAATTTCCATTAAACATCTTTGATCACATTTTTCTTACTAAAAATTCTCAAGAAATAAATCTACTTTTGTCGTCATTTCTAGGGCTTCCTAGGATTTTCAGATTTACTGAGAAAATACTCTTTGTCAAAAAGATACCTATACGAGTATAGAAAAATTGAAAGAGCAGATGCTCAGTTCAGCGTTTCAGTCATAAATATCCGATAAAAATATAATACCAAGAGCTTCGTATCACATTTTTGCTATTCACAATAAGAAAAATCGTTACAGAGTCATGAAATGAATGAACATAAGAGAAGACATTTATTCTTGTATTTCTGCGGATTTAGGAATGTTTTTTTCTTTTCCTCTGCGAATAGTATTATAATTTCCATTGTTTAGTCTGGTAATATCGTACACTAATAAAAAATGTGTTCCAACAGTCTTGATTTGTTTTTGGACTTAGCTTTTTACTTCCTTTTACACAAAAGGAAGTATTTTATTCGCGAAAAAATTTTCACCCAAAAATCGGCCTTAATTTCCATTTTGTTCACTCCCAAATGAATGTTGAGTTTTTTTTTTAACCCGATCACACGTGGATATGTGCCAAGGAACGTACAGACACCCGAAATATCTATTTTGATGATCCCCGAGTTGATTACAACGAGTTTTCTCGTGACGTCTGTATGTATGTATGTGCGTATGTGTATGTATGTCGCATAACTCAAAAACGGAATGTCCTAAAAAGTTGAAATTCGGTACGTAGACTCCTAGTGGGGTCTAGTTGTGCACCTTCTTTTTTGGTTGCATTCGGATGCTAATTCGGATTGTTAATTTCGATGTAAATTCAAGTGGTGTTATAATTTGGCGGACAATTCGCGATATATCGACAGTCTTTTGGTTGCCAAGATTTGTCGCCAACTTGGCAACAAATTTGGCAATTTTTTTTTTTAATTTAATTGATTTTTTTTTTTTTTTTTCAAATTCTGGTTTCAATTTGGCCACTGTTGGTAATATTTAGAGAGTAAACTATTGAATCATATTAAAACTGCCAATAATGAGAAAATGACATTAAATTGGAGTAAAAAGAAGTCATGTGATGCACACATCAGCTCGTTTAATTATAAAAAAACACTTTATGAGATTTTAACGTCATTCGCTGATTTTTTTTTTTTTTACTTCTTGTACTAAGTAGGGTAATAGCATCAGTAACAGACAAGGGTTCAGTTACAAACAGTCATATTTGAACTTAAGTAACAAGAATTTTAGGCGGTTAAAATTGATGTTGCTGCAACCCATGATTACGGTGCAACCATCGTGTGTTATCAGAGTAAATTTTGTGAGCCAGTTGGTATTTACAAGACACAGGTGGAAGGTTATGAACAGCCACCAGGCTGACGGTGTTTCGTATTCATTGGAATATAATAAAGTTTTAGGTCTAAAATTAAAGAACTTTAGCACATTTTGAAGAGAAAGGGGAAATTGTGTCCATCACTCATCTTTTCCTCATCTTATCTGTTACTGGGTATCATCAGAATTGTCAGTGTCTGTTACTGGAGGGTCAAACTTTTTTTCGAAATTGATCAAATAGAAATGGAATTCACTGATTCAGAGAACCCAGAAGCAGTTAAACGTTAGATGAGATGTAGTCGCATGAGAGGAAAATAGTTTAAAGAATCTAAATACATCAAAAGGCTCAGAAAGTTGAGTTAACCTGAGAGCGATACTTACATGCATATACACGCACGAGCGTATGAGCACTAGACAGAGGATATATCCATTTTGACCATCACCGATATAATTTTCATGAATTTTTATGGTGACGTCTCTAATTGCTTACGTACTTATATGCACATGTCCGTTTGTATCTCACTTAGGGGAAAGACGATACGTCATTGAAGATGAATATTCTGTAAAGGGGACTGAGGTCTTTTAACCTTCAAAATTTTCCACTTTCTGGAAAAAATATATGCATAATTTAATTCTGAACAATTTGATACCTTATTTATTACCATACGCAAATATTTTTTCAAGCTTTCGTAAAAATTCGTAATCCTTCCCCATAGAGATTTATGTTAATAACAGCTGTTGAAGCCTTTTTTTTTTTTTTTAGATGCCGGTTTCTTGTTTTGCGTGCATGATATTTCAGAAAGATTCTTATATATTTCCTTAAAACTGTTTCATGCATTTTTGACTGGTTTATTTTTATGATCTGAACCTAAATTCTTAATAACAATTTAATGTTAATATTTAAAAAAAAAATGCCCAAAACTTTGGTAATAACTTATAAAATTTCAAAACAATTAATAAATAATTTTTAAAAATAAATGAATTTAGGTTTAGATCATAAAAATAAACCAGACAACCATGCATTCTAAGTTTTACGGAAATATATAAGAAACTTTCTGAAATTTTATGCACGCAAAACGAGAAACCGGCAACTGAGAAAATGAGGCTTAAACAGCTGCTGTTAACATAAATATCTATGGAGAAAGATTACGAATTATTGCGATAGCTTGAAAAAATATTTGCATATGGTAATAAATAAGGTATCAAATTGTTCAGAAATGAATTATGCTTTACATATATTTTTTCCAAAAAGTCGCAAATTTTGAAGATTAAAAGTCCTTAGACCCCTTAAGAGCCAGAAAGGCGTAAAACCAAAAATTGCGATTTTCTGTTTATTAGTGCATTGAATTTAGAAGTTTTTCCCACATAGAGCCATTAAACGTAATTCTTAAAGCCAAATCCTTTTAATTTTTTAGCAGGGTTAAAAGAGCGCGCGTCGCAGCTTTTGCATGCGCCAGAAAAAAATTCTACTCCACTGTACAATTATCATAATTCGACTTACGTTCCTCAGACTCTGAGGTACAGAAAAGGGTCGTTTCCAAAATATTAAAAGTATTTTTTTGCTGAAAGAACAAGTTTAAAAACATAGGATCTAACTATTTTTTAAATAATTCGTTTAAGTTTAATATTTATTAAAAATTACTTAAATCGGTGCGCTTTCATTGTTTACATTTCTTGCCGATGATATCACAAATCCCATTCTGTGTTGCCATTTACAGAACAGAATATTTAATTCGCCTCTTTACTCACGTATATTGGCAACGATATGGTTAATAGCAAGCATAGAGTTCAATTTTAATTCGCTTCTTGATTATCATAACGTGGAAACGAGGTACAAAGATGCGCCAAAGAGCATCATTTGTGACGTCATCAAGACCACGCCTTGTTTGAAAAATCGGACAGTTAAAAAAATTAATTGAAAAACAACTGTTGGGAAAATGAAATAATTTTCTGGATTCATGGTTTTTCTTTTGCTTTTTCTATCAATTTCAGTGACTTAAATTACTACTTTTGACTAAAGGAAACAACCCCATTATGAATTGCGTGTAACGGACATGTTTTGATTGGTTAAAATCGTAATGAACATATTTCTTTTTGAACGGATTAAGAACCTAAAAACGTTCACAGACATCCAACATAACCTCAGCACCAGTAAGCAGCGTAAAGCTGGACAACGTAGATTAGCTTTAGGTCACGTGGTCAAAATTAGGGACTTCTATTGTCCAAATAGACTTGTTTTCTGATTGAAACAAACCTACAGACATGTTCTTGTTGGATTTAGGAATCTAAATTTAAAATATAATTTAGTTGGGACATAATTTTATTCGATTAAAACAAAATACAGTATTAAGCAGTAAGTTACCACCTCTAAACCAGGACTAAAAGTGTTTGTGGAACCAACCTGTAATAATTGAATCAGCTCCTAGCTCAATTCTTGTTGAAACTGGTCACGTGTGTTTTTGATTGGTACCTCCTCATTGGTACCACTGAGGATACATCGCTTTTTTTTGTGTGTGTGTCGCCTAGTTGGTGAATTAATGATATTTCGAATATAGTGTTTGTTTGCCGATACTTGAGATATTTGGTGTGATTCCCCCAGATTTAGCATTAAAATTGTAGATATTTTTAAAATGAAACGCAACAAAAGTATTTTTTAGATAAGCTGGAATAAAACTAGTTTTTATTATTTCGAAAAAGTTCTACTCACTTAATGGAGCAATTTTATTGTGTTTTTGCTGTTCGTATACGATCCATTCAGCTTCGGTGCCACTATCTCAAAACAGCAACTTTCTTTTCACTTGAAATTGCTATTATGAATATTTACTGTACTTTCATAGTTGTAGAAAAGTATAAAACGTTATGCATTTTAAGACATTACTTCTAACTCGAGTACATAATCCCAAATTTATATTCTAATAATTTTATTCGCTGCAATTACGATTCAAATAGCGTTTTTTCAAAGAAAAATCAAAGCGTCAAAAATGCACTTTATTCTAATCTTTAAAAACTTAGTTACATGTTTGGTATAGTAAAGATATTTTTTAGTTTAAAGAAGGACTTACAAATGTATACGTCTTACGGAATTTCAAACTCAAATGTCTTACATTTGCTTAAAAATGCATTCACGTACAAAGAACAGAGTTTCTAGCTCATAGAAATTCAAAATATTACCACACATGCTAGAAGAATTTTTCAGTTGGCTTTTCAAAACACGTCTCTTCCATGAGGTATGCGGTCACAAGAAAATAAAATGTTTTTCTTTAAAAGTATGAATAATTCTCACTTCGTATGCTTAATACAGATCTACAGAAGTTTCATTCAAATTCAAAATGTATTTGCCAAGAGAAATTTGGGGTTGTTAAAATGAACTTTTTGACTCCGCTTTCTAGTTTCAAATTCACAGAGAGTGTGAGGTTTAACTTAAACATTTTTTGTGTATTTTCTTATTTCTTCTTTGTTCATTTTTTCACAGAAAATTTTTTTGTTATAATGTGGTAAAACGTTTACCTTAATAAAGGTATAAGTAATGGATGAAAAACTTAACTCAAAAGAAACATTTTCAAAAACAAAGCTTGCACGTATTTTGATGTCTACAAGTATTTTTTTCATTATTATGTATTTTTTATAGCTTTGTGAAGTATGATATGCAGAGCGGTTGAATGTATTTTTAACCACGTGACTTTTAAAATTGTAAAACAAGTGTTTAATTACTTCCGTTGGCAACACAATCTTTTATATTTTTGTATTACGGAGTTCTTTGAATTACGATTATTTACCCATTTTATAATAAAACTCATCTCATTGCAACATTTTTGTATGTGATATGGAAGAGAGATATACCTCATACTTTATTACCTATTATTACAACTTATAAAACATAGTTAAATTTTCAAATATTTCTTAAAACTACGTTGTAGTTCTGAAAACTAGTAAAGTTTTTTCCCTAATAAAATGAATTATCTTGTGTTTAAAAACTTGCACTTTAATTAAATGCAGCTGTTTGGGTTCAATCAATTTCTCAATAAAATTTAATGATATTCCTCTGTACTTTTTTTTTTTACTGCATTAATTATTTTCCCTGTTTAAAATTCTTCATCATACTTGCTGATCAATAATAATTTCGCACCTGTCAAATTTCATGACAGAAATATTTCCAATTTCTAAACAATTAGCTAATCAAAGTTTTCTGTTAAAAAAAAACATGTTATGTTTGCAATTACTTGTAATTATTTCTTTTAAACTTTTACTGAATAACGTGACTGGAATCTTGAATACTAAAATCTTACAAATTTGCAACAGAAATAATGTTGCCTATTAAAATTAATTTGTGAAATTTTGAAGTGTTGAAAAATACAAAGGTAACGACAAACTTTTCCAACAGTTAAAGTTTGACGAGAGCAACAAAATTAAAAATCAAAATCAATTTTATTCCTTGCAAAATAAGAAATTAAAATGTTTTAAACCGCTTTATAAAGCGTCACTTTTACCTTTCGCTTTATCATGAAGTGTAATTTCTATGAAGCTGAAAATGGCTACATGTATACGTAAATATTCTTTATGTACAAATACTCTTAAAAAGTTGACGAAGATGCAGTCTGATGCTGAAATTGTGAAATATAGTTACTGGAGCGTTTTAGCTGACGGGGCGTGGCACCTCGAATTACTCTTCATTAGCGTTATGTACTGAATCGTATGCCGAAGTTATACATATTGTAGAACCACTTTATTGATTAAATAACATAATATTTTCCTAAATAGTATTTTCTTGGTTCTTTTCGAAAATCCAGAAAATCTGAACCATCTATAGTCCCAATTAGTTGTACTTCTGACGATTTACTGTATTTAGGAAAACATGTTTATCTTTATGTTTGTTTTATTTATTTATTTTATGTATTTTATTTATTTTATTAATAGCAAACATAAGAAAAATCGCTTTAAAAGATGAGTGCGTATAATGTAAAATACTACTGAATTGAAATTACATGTACTATTTACTTTTTAGCTGTTTAGTTATTTTTGCTAAATAAACCGAATATATGGTTTTCGTTCTTATTGAATACTTTTGTTTAGACTTTAAACATATTTGTAAAATTGATAGAACTAGGATTTTTCTACCGCTGTCAGTCGTTTAAAAATTTCGTAGTCAATATTATCTAAATTTCAAAAAAAAAAAAAAAAAAAGCAGTAGCAGTGGGAAGAAAAAAAAGAGTTTTAAGCAAACTCTGGACTTTTAAGTTTTGCTGAAGAATTGAACACTGGTATTTATCTAGAATACATTATTGTAAAATGTATACCTATTGGCTGAATACAATTATTGGTCATTCCAACTTTAACATTAACATCTTAGCTTTAATTGTACTAAGAGTCTTCTGGTGTCCAGTTAAAATCATCAAGTGTTAAGAACAATTCAACGGATTTGCTCAAAGTGGTTTAGTTATTTAGTGTATTGTGATTTCTTTGGAGAAAGGGGGGGGGGAGAGCAAGCCAGCCGTAAAAAACTTTACATATTAAATAGTATTCTTTAGATATTTTTTAAAGAACGTAAAGTTGAAAAATATTAAAACCTCCTAAAATATACAGATGGCATGCCTAATAAGCAGACTTAAAGTGCACTTTAACTATATCCTTGTCTTACCTATTTTATTTGATGTATCTAATAAATTACAATTGCGAAAATGAGTCAGTTACAATTTTAACGTTGATTTTACGTGTATTTAGTTAATTTTCACCAGCATCACGATATTTATACGGGATTTAGCATCTAGTTTCTGTCTCCAATTTGGCAAAAAAAAAAAAACTTGGAGATCAAAAGCTCGGACAAAAAAAAATGGCATCCAAAAGCTTGGCGATACGAGAAGTGAAAAACTTGGTGCTACTTCTATCTGAATTAACAGGGCCGTGGATAGTCTAGTTAAATAGGACACTCGGAATGAAATGGTTTTGGATTCGTTTCAAGTTTCTTATGTCTACGATGAAAAGTTTGAATTAAAGTTTATGTCGATATCCTAAGAAAGCGTATCAAGTCCTCTTTTGGGGCAGCGGAACACAATTACAATGAGAAGGAAACAACTACCCCTCACAAAGAGTCTACTAACGAAATTTTAACAATTATTCATCATGTCGATCTTGAATTATGAAAGATACATACATACAAGCTTACAGACGTCAAGAGAAAACTCATGGTATGAGCTCGAGAATGGTCAAAACGTTTGGCTGTCCATACGTTCTAAAATGCCTTTGCACGTGGGGATACCTCTAAAAAACTACAATTATCGTTTTTCTGCTCAAGTTATATTTACTTTGCATTTTTCAACATGGTCATTAACTGCACTAAAATGTCTAATAGGGTGCTTCAAAAAAAAAAACGGTTTTTAATTTCTTTTTTCTGACCCTGCCCTTTTTTACACTATTAATGTGTATGATGAATGCAAAATTTCAGCTCAGTAGAGTAATATTTAGAGGTCACGCAACGCAATCTGTTGAAAATTGGCAATTTGGACACTAAATAATAGTTTATAATGTCATCACCCGAAACAATACTACTTTCAAAGAGAAATAATTTTAAATGCTTAATCACATGTCAAGGTTTTTCTATGAAATACACCAAATTCACACAAAGAAAATTTGAATTAATTTCTGTAAGGAAAAACTAACTTATTCTTATTTCGAAGATACACTTATTTTTGACTGAGAGAGTTTTGAAATATGCTTTTGGCTTTTTTTCGTTTCACTGTAAATAGAATTTGTAAAGTAATAAAAAAATATCATGAATTCATTGTCACAAACCTGAAAAAGAATTTAAACTTGTGTGTGTAGTTTATAATACTGGACTGAAGCCAAACTACATACTTTAAAAAAAAAAAAAAAGTAGAAGAAACATGGATTTCGCAATCTCTTAATGTCTGTTATTCATACGCTAAAACGAGTAAAACCCTGTAAAAGATTTAAAAAAACCCTTCTTCTTTCCTTTTATAAAAAGGAGGATACAGAATCTCCTTAACTCGCCTAAAAAATTCTAAGAGATCATGTCATAACCCCGCTTTGAATTGAATCGCAAACAGTGTTATTATGTAAATTATAGCTGTTCTTTAAAAACGTGTAAATGATGCAACTCTTTCAAAATGTCTTAAACTTTGAAATGTTCCTGATTTTTATGTTTCTGACATAAATTTTAAATTCTACTCGTAGAAAGGAAGCGTAAACAACTTGTTTTCATCTCGTTAATATTACGAGTACGAAATAAAGCAATGCTTTGTTCTTAATAGTTTGAGCATCAAAAATACAGCTGGTAGTCGAAATATAATTCACTAGTCATTGAATTTAAAGGCCTGTTTTGCAATTAGAAAAACATTATTCACAAGCTTTTTGAGAAGGAGCATGAAACCAAAAACATACCGATGAGCGATGAAAGTTTATTTATTTTTATTTTTGGTTACTGTTATTACAAAAATTCACGAAATCATGCAGTAATAGAGAATATTTAAACATACCTTCAAAGTTGACTACAACTGATATCTAGGTTTACAGATAAATTACTCTTCGGAAACTCTTTTCAGCATGTTCAGGCGATGTAAATATATTCCGCCTACAATTAACTATTACGTACTCTGACATTTTCCGAAAAAATGAACAAATGTACTATCTCCTAAACATTTTTTTTTTTTGTTTTGAATGTGTTCTTGGGAAACAGGTTTTTATTTCAACTTTATTATTTATAATTATGTAGATTTAGGAACATTACGAATTTAGCAAGATCGCAAGGTTAACAAAATTAATTTTACATCAGTACAAGTAGGACTAAAACCATTTCTCCTATAGTAAGGTACAGGAGATTTTCTCTTTGGAAGCAAGTTTATATCTATTACTATTACCAATGAAATATTGAGAGAAAGATGAACTTTCATGAAAATTAATAAATGACATAAAACATAATCGACTGTTTCAAAAATTATGGCTCATTTTTAACATCAGTGTTATTGCGATATGAGAACTGAAATAACACCCTGCAGAAGAGTCAAAGATTAAAAAAAAAAAAAACACGAGAAATCTCCAACATTTGCTACACAAAGTTTCCTGGGCATTCTTTAAAATAAATTAAGAAGATAAAAACTAAAATCTTACATTTCAAAGACTTACCCAATCTAATCGAGCAATTCTATTCACCTCATCTGCCTGTGAAGAAAATGCACCAAACTGAAATATTTAATTGCATAATAATAATAATAATAATAATAATAATAATAATAATAATAATAATAATATTAAATAATAATAATAATACTTTCAAACGTAGAAAAATTCTTTCAAAACATTACAAATTATTATGCTAGTTCTTTATGTTCGATTCGAATTGCTTCATTAAAAGAAAAAACCTTTACAAATAAAAAATATCGTGTTTGAGTCTTGACTTACATGCAATATTTGAAGATAACACAGTAAGGGGCTGTCCACATAAATGTTGGTTTTTCAACATTTTGAAAAATTAACCCCTTTGTCACAAAATGTCACACTACTTCTCACTCCTTTCCCCCACTTGTCACATGTCACGCTATATTACACAAACATATTTTTATTGGAATAATGTGTGATGTCACATTTCTTGTCACCCTCTCCCACCCTCCTCTATTGTCACATATCGCGCCATATTTCACAAACCTATTTTTATTAAAAACATGTGTGATGTAGCTGTTCTTGTTACATCGCTATGTTACACGAATATATTTTTATTTAAAGAATGTGTGATAGCACGATTTTTGTTTCCCTCTCCCTCATGCTTGTCAGAAACTGTCCCACGTTCAACATCCCCCTATTGACGTCCTCTTATTTTATTCTTGTAGTTTTCATTGGTTTTTAACCGAAAGTAAATGGATTGATTGTACAAGATCAGTAAAATGGACTGCTTTCTTTGAACGACCAAAGGGCTGAAACTAATCATAAAAAGAAAGAAAAATTAATTTGAATTTTGACATCTTGAATTCAAAGTATGTTTTTCGCAATCACAAGTGTGTGTATGTAGGCGTGTGTGTTTGTGTGTGGGGGGGGGTATGTGTGTTTCTGTGTAGGGGTATGTGTATGTGTGTAGGCATATGTGTTTGTGTCTGTGTGCAGGCAGGAATGTGTGGGTTGTTATGTGTATGTGTGTGTTTGTGTATGTGTGTGTAGGTGTATGTGTGTGTAGGTGTATGTGTGTGTAGGTGTATGTGTGTGTAGGTGTATGTGTGTAGTTGTGTATGTATGCGTGTGTGTGTAGGACATGGATGCGACCAGGAGACAGCTTTCGCTATAGGAGCAGCATCGTGAGGAGCCGGTCGACGGTGATGCTGCAAAGGGTGGCGGTGGGAAAATAAAATGATAGGACGCCAAAAACAGTCAAATGAAAGCAATAAGCAATCGTGATTGCTCAAAAAATCTTAATTAATCCAATCTTGCTGCAGCTATGAACTACTCCTATTAGACCTCATTGACCTTGAAGCTACAGAGACTTTCCCTAGCTTGGAGACATGAACTTAAGAGGAACGAGCTGTCTTGAAACTAAATTGACTTCTTTATTTGACTGATCAAAGAGCGGAAGCTAATCTTTACTAATAATAAAGCTGAAAGTCTTTCTGTCTGAATATGTGTCGGGATCTCTGTGACGAGCATAGCGCCTAGACCTTTTGACCGATTTTTATGAAGTTTGGCACAAAATTAGTTTGTAGCATGGGGATGTGCACCTCGCTACGAGTTTTCGAAAATTCGATTTTTTTCTTTTTCTATTTCAATTTTAAGAACATTTTCCCGAGCAAAATTATCATAAGATGGACGCGTAAATTACCAAGTTATCATAATGTGGAACCGTAACATGGGCAAGCCAACTGTCGAGAAATTCACCATACATTATCTATAAATATACAGGCGAACCATAAGACCTTTTTATTTTCTACTGCGGGCAAAGCCGTGCGGGTACCACTAGTAATAAAATAAATCTAATAAATCAGTCCTAGAGGATTAATTAAATTTATTATGTTAGGAGGAACGAACTACTTTGAAACCAAATTGACTTCTTTCTTTGACTGACCAGATTGCTGAAGCTAATCTTTACTAATAATAAAGCTCAATGTCTGGATGTCTGTTACGCGCATGGTGCCTAGACTGTACGGCCGATTTTCATGAAATTTGGCACACAATTAGTTGCACATAGGGGTGGACAACTAGTTGTGTGCACACAGGAGTGCGCACCTCGAAATGATTTTACGTAAATTCGTTTTTTTTCATTTTTATTGCAATTTTAAACCCATTTTTCACATTAATTTGAATGGGGGAGAAAATTTTCATTCTCATTTTTAAGTTTTAGGTCATTCGAAAGCTTGAAATTTTCTGCATCAGATGAAGTTTATTCGAAGTTTCTACGAGTATTTGGAGAGCTACAGGAATCGTTTAAGAAAACCAAACTTACGCATCTTCGGCACGCCAAACGATTCTAAATGTTTTAGCACGAGAATAAAATTAGAAATTAAAGAAAAATGGAAGTTATTTTCAAAACGGATATAGACTTTTTATGTTACCACGGTTACGTCTTTTTGTCTCTTTGTTTCGTTACTTTTTTTTCTTTAAACATTTTTGAATACGGTCTTCTTTAAGTTCTTTCAGTTCAAACCTTTTTAGTTTATTGAAAAATATTTATTCTGAAATATTTATCCGTAAAGAACACATCGTCTGCTTTTATTTTCTAAGTTTTTATGGAATTATATTCAGTAGGGCGCAACGCCGTGCGGGTACCGCTAGTCATAAAATAAATCTAATTTGTCAATCCAGTCTGGCAGCAGCTATAAACTGCTCCAATTAGACCTCCTTGACTTAGAAACTACAGAAATCTTCTCGTGCTCAGAGACATGAACTAAAACCCTGAATCGTAAAACGTATTGCCAATTTTTTACTGCGCAGAATTACGCCACAAGGTTAGCGCAAAATTTTCGAGACTGACATTTTTCAGAGCTACTGTGCGACTTAAAATGAGTTTGATTTGAGTGCACTTGAAATGAGCACGGAAAACCAATCACATAACGTCAATAATTATTTGCAACAAAAAAAATTAAAATGTTCGTAGTTAACATTTCATTTCATCAAAAAAATTGTTCTAAGAAATAACAACCTAAAATATCATCACACCGAAATGAATTAAATAAGCATTTTTACGTTTTCATCTTCCCAAATATTTTCAAGTTTCCCCTCAAATGGTGGGTAAAGTACACACGATCGTGTGTATTACGGGAACACGATGACAATACCGTACAGTTTTCCCGTTTTCCCCCACTACACATTTGTAAAATACTTGTATTAAAAACATATGCCTTTCATGAAGAAAAAAATCTAAAAATGTCACAATATAAGAAAGAACAAAACTATTTCTTTCACGTTGAAAAGATCTGAAAACAAAGCTCAAAACTTAATGAGTCGGAATAAAAACCTGTATTTCCTGCATTATGTTTAATTGCTCTAATTCTGTAATGTTTTATCAGACCACATTCTCTTTTACGACTGCAATGTCGAATTTTAAATGGTCTCTACTTGTACCAGTAAATCTGTAGATTTGGTCGCTCAGCCATTACAAAGAGTCGTAAATGTTTACGGATAACTTTACTACGAATGAGAATAGTTCAATGTTTAAATGTGTTATTAACAGGAAAATAAATTGTATCTAAAATATTTCATCGATTGAAACGCATCCATTGGTAAGGAATATTTTGTTAATTGCATGACCTATCAGTTTTAAATGTTCGTATTAAAGTATATTTATGATCTGAAATATGCTGATCTATATGATACTCTATTTTTTAACTGCAACGTATTCCGATTCCTATTTCTAGGTTGTAATTTATAAATAACCACCATCTAGTTATGCAATGGAGAATGAAAAACGCAATGAAGGGATGAAAAACTACTTAAATAATTCAAAAAAAATATATGTCAAATTTGTGAGAACTAAACTTTTACAGTAATTTTGGGCTACAACGCAGTTTGACTTACGCAAAATGGATAAAACGTGAGTTTTTCACCAGCAACCTATCTCAGAGCTCACGCGAGCTCCTCGCCCGCCCAGTGAGATTTTCGGGATGCGAAGTGTGTAGTGGAAGTCCACTAAATATTTGTTTCATGATTAGACTTGCATCCCTTTAGCATCATTAAAATGAAAAAGTCCTTCGCTTTGTCAGTATTTAAGAATAACCTCCTTGTATTTTCCATTATTTTTTTTCTAAATGTAAAAGTGATTCAAATATAATAGCTTTATTTAAAAGTGCTTGATTTAAAACCAGTGAGGGTGATAAGATAAAGATTCTTGGAAATAGAGAAAGTTTTTTTTTTTTTTACATCTCAAGAGGATTTTATGTTGCATTCTTTTAATACAGATTTAGTTCAGTTGCAATAGTAATATGTAGTTGAGAAAGGGTTTAAGATAAGTTTGGATCGTTTTTAACAGGTGTCAAAATATTAGTTATCGTTTATTAAAATAATGGTATACATGCACTTTTTCACAACACAAAATTTGAATTTTATATTATTTGGTACGTAAATCCAATCATTACAATGCAAAATCGTTTACAAGACTCAAATTTTTAGGTTTTTATAAAGGTGACAAGACACTTTGAAATTGGAAAAAGCGACCAAAATATCGATTTTTCTTTTATACTTGATTTAAATAATCGAAATTGGTTACTTTTGGATGAAAAAATATTCCTTTCCGGCCGTTTTTAGCAAAAGTATTGCCGATTAAAATTTTGTAAACAAGTATGAACCGCCTCCTTCGCTAGCAGTCAAATGGGTAAACAAACCCAAACTCTGATTAGTTTATCAAAATTATATTTTTACGCAAATTTGCACCAGTGCTTAACTGTAACCAGATTGCTCGTTGACTTTGTGTTTGTTTAAATTGCTGTCTCTTACGCTCGTCTATCACTGCTTATTGCTTCAGTTACCTAACTCATTCTCTCTGATTGTTGTATTGTTTTGCTTTTTAATTTGTTTGTTTTAGGTGTACTTTGTTGTTAGAGCTTTACATATTACAAAAGAGCTTTACAAAGCACATCCGTCGTTTTTTTTCTTATGTTTATCTTTAGGAAAAATGACGGAAAGATTTGATGCAACGATGATGAAAGTAAACTGAAGAACATTCGAAAGATGCAGAAAGCTGTCTGAGACGACGTTTCAGCACATTTCTCGCATGTGATTCAGATCTTTTTGCCGGAAAGTTAATCTCCCGTTGATCAACAGGTTCCTTAATATCTCCAAACGCAGGATACGGTTGAAAGGAAGGAGATTTCAGACAAGATGAGACATTGCGACTGCAACGACAGCTAAGCTAAACTCCATTCTAAAACAGTCTTTTTTAGAATGCTTTCAACAAAGATGGCTCCGCTAAGGAAAATATGGTATAGTAGATATATGGTATAGTATAGTAAGGAGACTACTCTAACAGGTCTAAGTAAAAATGTGAAACTTTGAAATATAGAACAGATTTTAATTTTTTTTCTACTGCTTAACCCCTTCCCACTCGCTCCGGTTAAAATGCAGTGCTGGGGTTTCGACCTTTATTTCTCGCTCCCGTGATATTGCCGTGTTGGGGTGTGCAATATTGACGCGACGAAACTATTAAAACCAATTCATTTATTTTGCCCGGAATACATTTTATTTCTCTCTTTATACACTAGATGGTAGCACGAGTCCATTTTAAATGTAATTTCAGATTTTAAATGTAATTGAAGAGATGAAGAAAGGAAATTTGATACTAACTTTTACCAGATTCTGACGTTGGCCTCTGTATCTCAAGCTTTGAAATTTACCACACAAGAAAAATTTACTTATCTTTACTTATATTGCACAAAAGATTAATAAAACTCTTTTTTAATGTTTAAAAGACGTATTTCTTAAATTTTCGCTGCTTGCTTGGGCTGGTTTGTTGACTTTTCATAAAATTTTAATTTTTTTCAAAACTTCAATCTAAAAAATTTTGAAAATGAAAAACTGAATGCACAAGTTGTTCATACACTTATTTTTATATCATTTTCTTAAATAAAAAAAATAGAAACTTTTATGACCGTTTTCTTGAAAATTATCCGATCGTTAAGGGGTTATTGGACGCAATGCTTTTAAGAAATTTTTTCTTCAAACGCTAATCTAAAGCCATCAAACATTTATCTTCAGTTCCAATATATTGAGCTTTGAGAATTTATGTCGAATTTATTTTAAGCTCGGATCCACTTCCTCCTATTTCACTCACACCTATTGTAACCCTTCCAAAATCCTTATACGAGGTTTTTTTTTTTTTAAGTAAGGTCCGTTTTGCTGTAGACACCAGTAGTTTGCGCGCATACCGCAACGTACACATGCGTCTTGTACCGGCATACCACGGAAACAACTATGCTCATTTTCAGTTATGTAATTCACCTGTACGGTTCTGTTGTATGATTTCATAATATTTAATACTATCAACTCGCTCTCCGCACGTGAGGTTCGCTCCGTGATACGCTTTTTATCAGAAAAGAACCTGTCTGCTGCAGAAATTCATCGACAAATTTGCGAAGATTTCGCTTCCACTGAAGTCAGCTAATCGTTTGTAATCAAAGAAGAGCGACCGTAGACCTCATCATGGAAGTCGACGTCAATGCCTTCTTTGAATTATCCAATCCATTTACGCACTTTTCTTTCACTCATAACAGTATCACTGAACACTTCGCAAATCTGTCGATGAAATTCTGCAGCAGACATTTCCTTGCTGACAAAAAGCGTATCACTGAGCGAACCTCACATGCGGCGGGCGAGTTGATAGTCTTAAACGTTATGAAAGAATTAAACAGAACCGTACAGGTTAGGTACTGAGCTGAAAATGAGCACAGTTGTTCCCGACAGATGCCGGTACCCGACGCACGCACGTGTTCTTTGCGGTATACACGCGAACTACTGGTGTCGAAAAAAAACGGATCTTACTTAAGAAACAAGCCTCGTATATAAGTTCTTACAACTTCAAAAATATATTTAAATAGCTTTAATATTCGATACATAAGTTAAGGCACCGACGACAATAATGCACAGAAAAAATGGCGATTATGTATAAAATAAGAGACACGTTTTCTTTATCCAACGACGTTATCTTCAATGAGAATAGACACTGCTGTATGTTTGTAAAATTGATGGAATTTTCACTTTTGTTCGAACCTCGTAACTGCGCACCATAAAAAATTTAACAAAACTCCTCTCACTTTTATTTTTAACATATTCTTATCGGAGCACATGAGATCAAAAATTTAAAAATTAACAACAATGAATTTGAAGTCTGTTCTGAATTTGAAGATGTTTCCAAACCACTTGTAAAACCAATCACATTTACAACATCAGTGGGAGATCTGTCACTGTTAGCCATTGACAGGTTTTTGAAAAAGGCAAGAGTTGGCTGTGACAAAGCACATTCAGAGACACTTTCAATGTCCAACTTGATGTTTCAATTACAGATACGCTACTGCCAAAAATTCAGATTGAGAGTGCGTGGATGAAAAACATATTGATATAATCAAAAAAGTCGATAATAATAATAATAATAATATATACATTCAAGACCGCTTATTAGAATATCGGTTAAAAGAGTATTCCACTTCATATAATACATTTCCAATGTACGCAACCGTTGTTATTTGTTAATTTGATCCCGGATAATGAAATGTCCCGCTTATTAGAATACATCTTTGTGGTAAATTGGCTAGTGCATTAAGCGGGCTCGATTACATATGACAAAACAATTGTGTTAATAATTTTCGGGGCCCTTTGAAGTTCTACGCCCCCTAGAGAGGAGCGGACCCCAGGTTGAGAACCGATTCTCTAAATATAACAAAATATGTTTTGGAATGTATCTGGAACGAAAAAAAATATCTGCCAAATTCGAACCGAAAGCAAAACTATTAGTAGTATTAATTAAGTAGTAATTAAAAAAGCACCATGGTGAATGCACTCTACTGCAGGACATGACTATTAATGTTATTTCTACTATTCTGCCGTTCTAAGCGCAAATGCCGTATCCGCATCTGAGTTCAAAATGAGAAATTGCCGTTTAAAGTTGTGTACCACCATGTATTTGATACGGATGCAACCTTTTAAGATTTTTTTCTTAAATATTTCACTTTTACAAATGACCACAAAACATTGTATTTAGGTAAAACATGTGCCGAAGAATCACTTGCTGAGCGTAACTTAATTTTAAAAACAAGAAATTCCGTCTAGAACTATACAAGTCTACTTTCCCGTATACCCATACTACTTTCTAGTACCTGATCAATATTCTCAAAAATAACTGAAATCGCAAATTGTTTCAAACATATTTTTCAAATATTTTAAGCTGATTTCTAGGAATAAAATATTCATCACTCATGTAAAAGAAAAAAAAAAGCAGTACCTTTTAAACAAAGCAGTTAATACACTTTTTCCATTAAAAAAAATTCTTTAACAGCTTTCAAAGCAAAAAAATAATAATTAAAATTAATAAGCTCATTAAAATAAATACATCATATCAAAAAAAAAATCGTTTATTTTTCCCCTGTTGCCAAAAATATTTTTTTTATGAATTAATGCACTTACCAAAATAAATAAAAACAATAAAATTTCAACCTCAAAAAATACTTTTCACTGTCAAAAAAAAAAAAAAATCGTCTGCGCATATCTTTATGTAGAAACATAAATGACTTCGAGTTTATTCGCCGAAAACTGAATACCTAAATTAAAACTTTAGCGTGAAAATAAAAAACAAGTCATATCAACAATAATTATTTCACAGTTAAAACCATAGCTGCTGAGTCGGGGTCAATCTCATTTTGGGACAAAGGAGTCGGAGACGAATATCCAAGAATCGGAGTCAGTCACTTGTTTTCCGTGTATAAATTTTTGGCAAAGCTACGACGTCAGAATTGAAGTCGGGAAGTCGGAGTCCGATTAATTGTCGGGCACAGGAGTCGGATTCGGAGTCAGGTACCCCTAAATTATTGAAGTCTAATTATAGAGTTTGGCGTCAAGAGCTTTTTCGAACAAAATTTGTTTGAAAAAAATCTGCTTTCAAGTACGGAATCTACATTGACTTTCAGTTTCCCCGTAGGCGCTAATGTTAAGGGATTTGAACTGTTCAAAATTGAACGGAAAATTGTTCAAATCAAAAAGATATTTTATATTCAAGTTTTTCATCAAAAGCTTTTTCCTACAAAGTTTGTTTGAAGCAAATTCGCCTCACAGTTCGGAATTGCCTTGAATTTCCCCGTAGGCTCTAATGTTAAGTTTTTTTTTTTTTTGAACTGTTCAAAATTGAACAAAAAATAGTTCAGATCAAAAAGTGAAATATGGGAATGAGTGTGTCCTCGCCGAGATCTTTCGAACAAGAAAAAAAAAGTTTTGAATGAAAAGTCCGATTTGAACAAAGTTATTATGAGCTGGGGGGTGGGGCAGACAGACCGACAGACATTTTTTCTCATCTCAATACCCTACTTTCCAATTTTTAATTTTTCGATATTTATTTAATTATTTAATTTATTTTTGACTTTATTTTGTTTTTTGCGATATTTTTAAGATGCATTAAACCTTCTTTCATGCTTTTTTCTTCTTTTTCTGACTTTTACTGGAAAAGTAGGCTAAAAAGTGCAGATACGACTTTTGTGCTTAGCATGGCAATATTGAAATTGGTCCCTATATTTTCGCACATATCTCCACCTAATCTCTCACAGCGCCCCCTCGAAATACAAAAGATTCATATGAGGCATCCCGTATTCTAGACCATAAGGTGTAAACAAGTATTGAAATATATTACACTTTTACACATGTGGAACTAAAAATCAGGAATATACCTAACTTAATACGTATATGATGTGCGATATCTCCTATTTATATATATATTTCATAATAACTATAATTTTATATACACCGTTTTCAATAATTAATTTTACTTAACGCTGCGGACACATTTCCCATTCACATCCTTCATTTTCTTTTTACCCTCGTTATTATCTGGTATAGACTGCATTTTGAAAAGTATAGATGTTTGTTTGTGTACGTTATATGAATGTCAAAAAAAAACTTAAGTTGAGCGAGCAGTATTATGCTACAGAAGCCATCGACTATAATTAAACAAATTAATTAAAGCACATCCCTTCAGTATAATTTAGATAAATCTTTCCACAACAATAAGAAATGTTCCTAACTTACATGACTTCTCAAGAATTTCTATAACTTGGAAACTGTTTCTCATCATAACAATCAAAACGTACGTTAGTTTTTCCTTTGCAGAAACTTTGCTTTTTTTTCAAAAATACATTGAATGTTTTGTCTAATGATGCGTTTCTTGATATATAAATAACAACTTCGCTGAAATCATTGTCGTCAACTCAGAATATCTTTGTATTTCATCCCTTTTTAAAGTTGAGTTTAATATTGTTTTCTATTTTTCAAGTTGATGATGGTACTTCGAATGAAAACTATTTGTTTACGAAGATGTTTTTCTTTTCGATTTGTTTATCTCAAAAGATATTCTAAGCCTAGTACTTTTTGCTTTTGAATTATTTCTGACAATACCTATTTAAATTGTTATTTGAATAGCTGTTAAACATTTTTATTTTTATGAAACATTAGCTCATTGTGACAGTTATGTTTAAAGATAATGTTTTTGCCAGAAAATAAAAAAAAACAAAAGAAGCGATCTAAATGTTTAGTCACTCATTTGAAATTAGTGCTATTTATTGTACTAATTTGAAATGTTTGTATTTATCAAGTTTACGGAAAACATTGGTTGTAATAATTTTAAATATTGGTTGACATTAATTTGTTGACAATGGTCATTAATGTATTAATAATGATACATAACAAGGCATGTCAGTTTAAATAAAAGTAATTTAAAATCATTTTAACTAATTATTATGTTTAATTGCTGAACAATGCGTGTTTACGTTTTACCCTCACAACTGCTTTGTTCAATATATAAGTTATAACTTTATAGCGATATATGCTAATGAATGGCCATTTAAGTAAAATATTAGATTGAATAGACATTGAGATTTTTTTTTAAATTCATTTTCTAAGCAAGATTTAACATGTATTATGTTGTTGCTGCTGTTGTACTTCAGCTTAAGATAGTATGAGCAAAAATATATAGGGTAAGCGCTCTAGTAGTCGGCTAGTCTCCAGTAGTCGGCCACAAGGACATAAAACTCCTTATAAATAAAATATATAAATCTCAAAACCGGATATGATGCATTCCCACATTTTTTAACCTGTCCCCAATTATCATTCAACAATATTGAAATTGTAAGTACGTTTTATAAAGCAGTAATGAGTCATGTTATTTTAAATGGTGTGCCCATAATCCTAGTTTGCGATTCACCTTTAAATGTTAAGTACCCTTATTTGTTTCGTTCTGATTTAAATTTGCTTTTACTTATGTTTTAATGGATAGTATAACATTACGTTTGAATTATAAATTAAACTCCTTCTTCGACTCAATTATTTTTAGAGGGCTGGCCGACCACTGGGTACTGAATTCTTATGCATTTCCTATAGTCGACCATGGCAGATTGACCACTAGTTCTATACTGTTTTGTAGATCTACCCAGTAGTCAACTGCGTACCTAATATGTATTTTTTAATATTCATCAAATTAAAATAAAGACACAGAGGCAAAATAGCTGTTTTGAGAAATAAATCCCTTTATAATGTTATTTCTTCTAAAGAAAATCTTTAAACATTCTGCCAAAACTTTGTTTTGACAAAAGGGGGTTATTTAGTCATTTTTCCTGCTTCTAACGTTGATTTTAACTTAGAATTCTTGAAAACTGGTGTTGTAAATTTAGTCCATCGTTGCGTTTAGAATAAATGTTCTATTCCTTAACACGATATTGCCGAAAGGCGATTTATTGTCTTTGTTATCGAACCATCTTACGTTAATGGTTAGGTTTTAGTAAGGCTAAATATTTCAAATGTTGGTAATACTTTTTATTACTGCTTCCATAACCTAATATTTATTTCCTTGGGTTTTCTTCTCTAGGAAATCAAAATATATTTCTTATTAAAAATATTGCTGACTTAGCTTCAAAATTGCATTACGTGACTACTAATTCCATTTTAGTTTATTCATCGTTTACTTATATTCTTGTTGAAGGATGTATGATTATCTTCATGACACCCCAAATGTCTGAATATTAATTTACCTCATACAGGCCCGTCATTTGGGCAATCAATGGGGGGGGGGGAAATTGATCTCTCTGGAGTTTTACAACGAAATGCAATTATGCATTTATGCTTGTAATTTGATGTTTTTTTTTTCTTTCAAATGAACTGAATTCATAACCTTTGCACCTCCCTCCCTCCCCGCGGAAAAACTTTGAAAATTTGGACGAGCCTACATAATTAATTTTACTGCAGTTCGTTCTCAACGAAGTACCATTGTTTTTTATGATAAATTTTGCTTTAGAAGTGACCTTTATTGCTAATTTTTAAGTAAAAGAATTTTTACTTTTATTGTTTTGAGGTGAAATTATTTCCAAAACTGCAATTTTAATTTTGGGTTGTTTATTGTGTTATGTTGAATTTTCGTTCTAATGAACATAGACTAGTCAAATGTCAATCATATCAATCAATAATTCGCTCTTTATCGGTCATGATTTCTATCAACTCTTTCGTTCATTCTTAATGTTAACATAAACAGTTAACACAGAAACCTTTGTGGTGCCAGGGTGCGGGAATCCAAATTCTCATGTTTTAGAAGTTTTCAAAATGACTTTCCCAAAAAAAAGGGAAAAAAATCGGCTTGACCCGGGTCTTTTCCATTCACCAAATTTTTTCTTTCGCAGCATATGATATCGTTTTAGTCAATGACGTAGAACAGGGGTTCTCAAACTTTCAGGCTCTGCAACCCCTTTGAAGACTGACAGGAGGTCCCCCTCCACCCCCCTTTTCCCTCCGTACGTGTTCAATACAAGCAATCCAATTGGAAACTGGAGCGGATATGGATAGCTAAAATCTAGTAAATAAGGAAAAATCTAGATAGTTTCACACACAAAGTTTAACTCAACTGTTCAAAGATTTATTTTGAACAGCTTATTACTAGAACATATGAAATCCAAGATGAAAACAAGTAAATATAATTTATTGAGGTAATTTAGGATCCAAGTGAGGTTGGCGTCCACATTAGTCACTTTCACAACATTAATGAGAGGGTATATTTTATTTTATTCCCCACTTTGTTTTAACTGATATAACCTAACGTCCCTCCCCTCCCCCCGTCGCCTTGATATTCTTTAGGACCTCCCGCCTCGTAGGTTGAGAACCGCTGATGTAGAAGATAAATAATAAAAAAATTTCTGCATGAGATGCATATTCAAACTGATTGCAGTTTGGAAGATAATATTAAGATAAACGTTATAAAGACATCCAGAATGCAAAATTCTTTCGTAATTACTGGAATAATTAATTTCTTATGTACACTGCTGTACTGTAAGTTTTGCATTCAATTTTGTTCAAATTTATTCACTTACACCTCATAAGAGTAACGAAAATGAAACGGCTAACTACTGGCTCATGCATGGCCGAGCACTGGGTTTCTATGGTCGACTACTGGAGCATTTTTTCGTGTTTTAAATAGCTTGGTTTTTAAAATAAAAATATTTTTATTCCAAAAACAAGTTAGCAGATCATTATCAGGAAGGTACAGCCTAAAGGTTTACGTTGGTTTTGTTGTTTTGTATGTTTCGACCAAAAGACTGGTGATATTTCGCCAAGTGTCCGCCAAATTCTAGCATCACTAGAGTTTGCATCGAAATTAACAATGATCCCCCCCCCCCCGAAAAAAGGGGTAGAAGACCCCTTTAGAAACACCCGATTGCAACCAAAAGGGGAGGTGCACAACTAGACCCCCTAGGAGTCTACGTACCGAATTTCAACTTTCTAGGACATACCGTTCTTGAGTTATGCGACATACATACGCACATACGCACATCCGCACATACATACGTACCTACAGACGTCACGAGAAAATTCGTTGTAATTAACTCGGAAATCGTAATTATGGATATTTCGCGTGTCTATACGTTCTTAGGCACCTAGCCACGTGTGGTCGAGCCGAAAAAATACTTAAAAATAATTTGGGGGTGAGTAAAATGGAAATTAAGGTCGATTTTTAAGTGAAATTTCTTTCGCGAATACAATACTTCCTTTTTTGTAAAAGGAAGTAAAAAAAAATAATTATAATGAAAAATACGAACAATAAATAAATACACAAGCAAATACTCATTCTTTATGAAATAAAACGTTTTTTATAAAAAAAAAAACATTTTTTAAAAAGCGAATCGAAAACCGTGTACACCTAATATATGCATTACTTTATTCTTTGATGTAAGTTCAAAACTTTGGATGCAAATAACGGAGTTACTAAAGCCATTAAATTAAGATAAGTATCCAATTTTAATAAATCTTAATCAATAAGCTGTCGGAACTGATTACCACTTAACTGAAGCTAACGTGCCACGTGTTCTGTACAAGTTCATTTATTCATTGCTTGTCAAAGACGATACATCAAAGGGACAAATTTGCTGTGCATAGTTTTAG
Source organism: Uloborus diversus (assembly GCF_026930045.1). NCBI lineage: Eukaryota > Metazoa > Arthropoda > Arachnida > Araneae > Uloboridae > Uloborus > Uloborus diversus. The sequence continues at coordinate 7,362,377 of NW_026557765.1, forward strand.
AACTTTAAAGTAATTAGTTTAAATCTAAATTGTTAGGAGAAATTATTGATGATTTTCACTAACAAATCACCCCTATTCTAATTTTGAAAATACATTTAAAAATGACGTGACAAATTATATTTCATTTGTTACAGCTGACGTTGTAAAAATAAAATAACATTACGATCAATCATAATGAAACAAATATTTCTGAAAGGATGATACAAAAAGGACGAAACGAAAACATAAGAATGATTTTTATATTTTAAATGTTTGAAAATCTTATCAATAGTGTGAAAAAGAAAGAAATAATTTTAAAACACACACACACGCGGACTAGTATTTTAGTAAGCTAGACACTTAGTTCATGTGGAAAAACTGCCATTATACTTTGCGGCTAAACTAAGTGATGAAAGCATTTCAAAATACAATCACAAATTTCAAAAATTTTGCATAACTTAAGTACCCAATAGTGTAGTATTAAAATGTTCGCATTTCTCTAAACTAGAACGTGTTTTTAAGTAACAAATAGAAACTTAAATATACACTGAAAATAATTTTAAAGCACTTTCAACACAGAGTTTACAACATACTTTTCAGTTGTGAATGTGCCAAGAGCATTAGAAAAAAATCGTACTTTAGAAATATAGTTGCATATTTTAATGGGTAGTACATATCTATCCATCAACCTATATACGTACACACTATATATATATTTATGTATATAATGATTGCAATACCGGTATACCGAATACCGGTATTTCGAAATATTTTGAAATTTCGTAATACTGGTATTTGCTGATGTAAAATACCGGTATTTTAGGTATTAGCTAAAAATAATAAATATATTTCAAATAAAGAGTTTTCGATTTAACTTATTAGATATAACAAAGCTATTTTAAAGATGCTTACTTTCTTTCAAAGAAACATTAGCAAAATCAATCTATTGTAACGGATCCGATGCGACTTCCAACTTTCTTGAAAGGACGACAAAGTTCTTGATTAAAAACACAGGAAATGTATTTACACTATGTACAGGAAAGAGCGTCAACAACTGCTAAATTAATCATCAGCAATTAAGCAAATATCACACAACACCGTAAACTCAACGGTTACACACGTATTTACTTCCAAATACGAAAAACAACACAGCGAAATGCCTCGCAATAAACAGAGCTAATACACTCTCAGTACAAATTCTCAATCGAAACTGACGTTTTATCATGCGGGACGCTTTTTATAAACATCGAAAAGTTTCCACAATAATCCAAATGCTTCTCGAAAATCGTAGACGGTTATTTTATTTCTTTCATTCACAAACCTTATCAATGAAAAATAGGGAACCGTATACTTCAACCGAATGTATAGGGGCTGTATATTCATTACAGGAAACTATTTACAGGTTACGTTACTACAATAATTTTAGATGAAAGATAATTTAGTAAACGCCTAATTTAGCTACGTTACGACAAATTAATCACAAAAACAATTTCTATTTACAGAATTTGTAATACTATTGATGATACTTAGGCACAAAAAATAGGATATTCATGGATGAAGTTTTTTTTTATGTCGTTATGTGCACAATGTCTTTATTTTTTAAACATCCATGATTGCTCACAAGCCTTTTTGTAAAAGTTAATTTCAAGTGTGTAATTACAAATCTATTTGTGCAATGAATTACATTTACAGCCATCAGTAGCAACACCATTTTATGACATAAATCTTTGAATTTTGTCTCAACTGCACTGAATTTTGAAAAAATCCTTTCCTTTTTAATCTAAAAAAATTTACCGATATTGTAGTGCTGTTATCTCTCGCTATTTAGCTGTATACTTGGCGAGATTAAACTTAGCAGTTATATAGTACCGTAAAAATGTACATAGAGAAAACGCATAATCAACTAGGTTTTAGATATTTACATAATTGTAAAGATTTTTTGCAATGAAAACGAAAGCTATAAATAGAAACTAACGAATAAATATCAAGTTTAGTTAAGTTCATCATAGACTTCAAACCAAAGGGTTTATAAAACAGAAGATTATCCTGATCAAGAAAACAATGTTGGAGATGATGTTAATATTCGAAAAGAATTGTCTCACGAAGAGAAATTACAACTGGGTGTATTAACCGAAAAATAAATAAATACAGTCGAACCCGCTTAATGGAATAGCCATTTTGCCACAAAACAATATTCTAATAAGCAAGATATTCCAATAACCGTGATCAAAATAACACATTACATTGGTTTGGTACATCGAAAATGTATTATATTAAACGGGAAATTCTTTTAACCGATATTCTAGTAAGCGGGCTCGACTTAAATAAAGAAGACTGAACACAATAGAAAAGAAGCACGCGCATTATTACCACCAACCTGCGTGAATTCAAAAAGAATATTTTCAACTGCAGAAAACCGGTGCCCTAACACTAGTTCCAGGCTTAGTGACAGTTCAGTGTATGCATCGTGTTTCTTATTTTCATTGATTTCTTAATATAACATTAGTTCCTTCATTTTATAATTGTTCACAATAAATTTTCTTAAATCATGAACATTTTACACAAAATTATGAAATATTCCAAAGACAAAATATTTTTTAGATCATTTATTGAGGAATTCCAAATACCGGTATTAATATCGGTTTCCGGTATCACGTTTTAAAAATACTGAATACCGGTATTGCATATTTGGTCCGATATTGCAATCCCTATATGTATGCATATACGAACTTCAAGAGAAGTACTGTAAAAGTTCCTTTTGTTCGCACAGCTATTTTTTTCTCACATCAAAAATCATAAAATATAACAAAAAAAAAAGAAGTGCGACTGCGTTAATATTCTTTCAAAATAATAATAATAAGTTTTAATTTCCTGTTTTTGACACTTTTACATAAAATTTTTATGTTTATTATTTTAATGTCCGTTTTGCGAGGGAAACTCTTCCAGAAGAAAAACAGAAAACTTCGTAGGGTGTCGAACATATTTCTTAATTTTTTTCCTTGTTATTAAAAATTATTTATTTACAATTAAAATAAAATATACTGCAAAAGAGTTGTGCAGATGAAGTATTGTTGTTTGAATAGTGGGATATAACACTGCCGTTGAAAGGGAAACAATCTTGTTTAGCAGATCTCAAATGAAAAAAAAAAGTAAAGTAAATAAATATTGCTGATACCGAAAATGATTTACAAGCTTCAAATAAAGACAACAGAAGTGAAACTTTCGTTACATTCTTGCATCAGTTTTATAAAAAAAAATATCATACAATCACAACTCCATATTTACAAGATGTTAAAACATACTCATAAACCATATATATGTATTATTTTTGTTCCCAAGTAGTATACATTTTCTTTTGAATTTCAACTAGAAAATTACGACATTCACAAAAGCATAAATGACTACGAAACCGTTTGGAAGCATTTAGGTGGAAAAATGAAAAAGTAAATGTCGTCGATTAATCTCAAATATGAAAAAATAGAAGAAAAAAAAAGATGAATGACAAAACGACTCGATAGTATCTTTTGACTTTCATTGCTATCATTTTTCAAGTTGAAGATGCTTGTCATCATACGTAATTACAAAAAAACTACTTCAAGTACTGCTTATATTTAGAAAAAAATCGGAGAAACATATTTCTACGGCAGCTTTCGTGGATAAATGTATTACGTAAAAGTTATGATTTCCTTCCAGATTTCGTTTAACAAAACAAAATTAAATATATGTTTCAAATGCATAAATATTTCTTTAAATATCTTTAAAAATGCCTCAGCTAAAGATTTTTGAAATTTAGAATCTTTTTTTTTTTAGACTTCCCGCCTAATGATGCATAATGTCGTAATATAGACGCATTTTTTTTTTAAACAATCTTACTACTATTATATATGCGAATGTTTGTATGGATGTTTCTTAATCTTTCACGCAAAAACTACTAAATGGGTTTTGATGAAACTTTACAGTAATATAGCTTATGCATCAGAATAACACATAGAGTAGTTTTTTTCCCGTATGGGGGGTAAACCCCCATAAAGGGCAAGAAAACACGATTTTCATACAAATTCTCCAAAATGGGGACGAGAAATTACTTGAACATTTTAACATTATTTGCCTTTCTCGAATCTCTGATTTTTCTGCAGAAGATGGCACCTGTTCGAAATTTCTAAGTAGAACAAAAAACGAGCTATAAGCTTTTTAGTTCCATATTCGAAAGCTTTCCTCAACCTCTTTATTATTATTTATTTAATTTGTCAGATTCGAAAATTATCACGGTGTCAAATGCATATGTGGATTTATCTTTTTCTGACATGAACAAGCAGTGCTTGGGTTTCCCCTTCTCAATGAGCTTAACTAATCAAGCACTTTGTTGTAGTTTGTTTTTGAAACCTTGTTATTTGAATTTTTAGTGACTTTCCGAGGTTCATGATATTGGATTGAGGTTCCCGTTTACTCGATGAGTGCAAAAGATGTTCATGTTATTTTTAATATTATTTAAACAGAAAATTAAGAAGTTTACCAGGTGAAAACTCGATAGCAATCATAATGTAAGCTATAAAATAACTATATATTTTCATTATCAGCAGAATTAAGTAGCTATCCTAGGCATTCATTAGAGTTGCCTCTAGCTACATTTAGTTACTTAATTGAAAGTTCTTCTCATTTAAATATGTTTATGCTCTGTAAAATATTTCTAAATTATTTAATGACTAACTTTTAAGTTCTTAATTTTCAACTAAAATAAACATGAAAATAATAATGAAAAAAAACTTTCATAACAAAACGTGTAATTATTTTTTAATATAGGTATATCTTGTTCTCCAAGAAGATTAAAAAAAACTTATTTGTCTTACATTGTTCTCCTTTGTTCTTTTTATATCATCTTTTTTTTTTTTCTTTTAAAACTTAATGAAAGCATTTCCATCAATAAATACAAACATAACAAAACCTAAACGTTTGTGTATATGTACTTATATTGCACATTTTTGTAATAAAACTTAAAATTATATAAAAAATTAAAAATTTGAGCAAAAAAAAACTAACACAACGCAAAGAAATAAAATATTGAAAATACTCTAACTTTTGTTTGTCTCCCGTATATGCTGATTGTTTTTTCTTTTTACAAAAGTGCACACACTTAAGAATGATGAGTTAGATGAAAAAAAATATCTTGATATTGATTAGAAAACATTTTTGCTAATTTTTAGCACTGTTTTCAGTTAATTCATTGGATCATCATTAACAAAGTATAACGTTGTGCACAAAATAAAAATTAATAATAAAGAAATAGTTAAAGAAGTAACGCCCTCCTTTTTTTAGTTGAAATCGTGGAAATACGTATATTACTATGTATAAAGCTACAATTATATCTGTCTAACTATCCAAAATTCATCCATTTAAATAGGTAGATACATACGGTATAATAACAATATTTTGTTGTATTTCTTAAAATTCCTTATTAAAAACTACATGAAATATTTTCATTTAGATTTAAAAGAATGAAAAAATAAGCAATTAAATTTTAAATATATAAATATCAATAAACGATTTTTTTCCTCCGCGTATACACAATTTCATTCGAAAAACTTTGCATTGGTACATCATTATTATTTGGTACATTATAGGTGTCTACACACTCTAAAAAACAGTATTTTTTAAAAATATTTAGGAAACATTGCTTTCATGAAGATTTTATACAACATTTAACATCTTCTTGAGTAACGTTGTTAATTTTACTAAACGAGAACATGTATCCTTACTCGGAACCCTTATAGAAGCTCAGTTTCCAAGAGATCTTTTAGTGGTGAGGCAATGTAAGGCAAGGTTAAATAGTTAAGACTTTTTCCAAAGCGAAGAAATAATAAATATGTTCTAAAAATCCAGTTCTTAAAGAAGGAATAATGTAGTAATACATAATGGAATGAAAAATAATTTTTCATTTCTTGCTACACAGAAAAAGAAAGGTGAACAATTTTTACTCTAAAAAAACGCTAAGTGAAAAATGGTGTACTTTTCTAGCAAAACATTTTCTAGTTGATCATTAAGAACATTTTTAAAAAAATTGTCAAATAAATAATGAATCAATAAACGATTTAAAATATGCCTAGTAAAGACACACGCTAAAAGTGAAATTATTGTTTTTTTTTTTTTTTTTTTTTTAACATTCTGAGCTGTCACCTAACCCGCACGTTTTCTCTTATGTTACGTTCTTGTTCTTTTTATGCCTGGCATAGGCAAATTAACAATAACATTATATTTCAACGATGAAAAAGGATTATAAGCAGCGAGAAAACAAAACAATACCCGAAATGCTTTTTTAACTGTTGCCAAAAACAATGAAAAAGTATAGTAATTATAAATTGATGTTAGTAATAACGTTAACAAATTAATATCAAATCAGAACTTACGCAATAAAGCATCACCTCACCTCTGAGCAAACGTTGTCATTCAAACATAAGAAAAAAGTACAGCTACACACACCCATAACAGAAATAAAAACCTTAAAAAATTTAAACTTGAAAAGAAGGACCGATACAACGAATTGCGGATTTATCGTGTATGTGATATATACACTGAATAACCATAAGTACGGCTAAAGTAGTAACATTTAGGAAACAATCTATTTTTGGAATAATTGTACATTATTGAATTAGAGTACACTTGAGTTGCATACGTGTTTAAGATATAAAACGCACCACTGTTTCACGACAATAAAAAAACACACATTTTCCAAAAATGGTCAAAATGGACTAAACACACCCTAAAACGTGAGAATTTATCAAATTTCAAAAATTTGCACAATATCAGTACTTTTGTCTATATATTAGATAGGATAGACCTGGGGTCAGTTGTTACATGGGTAAATTGTTACATTCGAATTTAAAATTAATCGCAAGGTGAAACTGACTTTCCTTGCACTAGATGATAGCATTCACCGATCTACATTCCCCGATGATAACTGGAGTGCCTGCCGTCAGTAGCAGGGAGAGTGCTCAGAGAAAATGGTTTTTTGAGCATGGAAGTAATTTTTCTTTCTACTGTTATTTTTCTGAAGCCGTTGCAGATTAACGGATTGATTTCTATACCACATGAAGCCTACATTTTCAGGTAAGTGCTTACATATTTAAAAGTTCTGTACAAAGATATGATACCAGTAATATGAGTCAAGATTTAAAGTGGCGTCAAATGGGGCACGTTGTTACAGTTTTGTTGGGGTTAGTTGTTACAAGTAACAACTTGCCCCATGCAAGTTTTAATTTAATATTATGTTTTCTTTTTAAAGATGATATGGCGGGGGACTATAAAACAAGACGGACAAGTGCAAAACCCCTAAACAAACATACCTGGAGGTGAATAAAAAGTAATTGCAGGTAGTTCATTACGAAAGGCAGCCGATGAATTTCATGACACTACAGAGGTTCTGCAGTAAGATGAAAGATGCTAGTGGTGGTAAGTAGTATTTCTGATATTTTTTATTGCATGATTTAATTTATATAAAATACTGTAGTTGGATAACGATAGTAGTGGTAGTAATAATAATAATAATTCTGATCTCTTTCATTCTATGATTTAATTTTTTTTAATATGTATGGTTGAATAAATAATAATTACAACAATGATAATAACAATAAATAATGTATTATTCGAATGTAGGTCTATCTGCAACGCTGCAGGCAATAAAGAAGTGAAGACGGATCGCAAGCGGAAACCATAAGTCAGCGCCACAATAACAGATACACCAGTAAAAAAGATTTGAAAGCCAAAGCTGGGAAACAAAAATCTGCGAAAAGGAAATTGTCTCTAACAGAAAAGAAACCAACAGACACAAAGACAAAAAAAAAAGGTGCAAAAAGGTCGTCCAAACAGTGCGTCCTTCGGATGAAAATGATGAAGGCTGGTTCTGACATAGAGTGCGCTAAACTGTACTCAGAATTCAAAAAAAAAAGAAAAACTAAATAGCTTTAATGCCGTAATTGTGACAAATGGGCACATGGCCGATGTGCTAATTTTGATAAATTATATGCTTGTCAAATTTGTAATTCGAACAATGATTATGATAGCTTATCAGAATAAATCATTAGTGAAGTAATTCTGTAAAGCCAAAAAGTTTTTGATTGTTAACGTGGTTAAGAATTTTTAAAACTATAACTGAATAAACCACAAAATGTGTAAAATTCATTTTATTACTAAAATATATCTTATGTAACAACTAACCCCATATAGTGTAACAACATGCCCCGTGGTGGAGTAAGTTGTTACAATCTACATCTATTCAAAAAACTTGAAATATTTTAGAGTATTGGCTTCTAATCTTTTTTTTTTTAAATATGTTATGAATGTAAGCAATCTAGATGCATCTTAAAGTGTCACACGTGTAAGTACTTGAAATAGTTTAGCGTAGAAAAAAAATTGAAAAAAATTGTAACAACTAACCTTAGTCTCCCCTACAGAGGAAAGAAAATATGAGAAATATAGATACTCATATAAATTAACAATAGGATGGATTAGAAGAAATAGTATTTACTACCGACATTGTACAAATGTTAAATATTACACTTGTTAAAATTTAACAGTAAAAGCAGAAATTGAACTTAATGATTATTTATTAAACTACGTAATTGTTTATAATTCCTTTTTTTTTGTAAACTGATGTTTTAAAAAAATAAAACTGAAGTACAGCCGCAACCAAGGTAATACATTCATTTTAATGATACTAAATCAATTATTAAATACATTACTTATAAATTAGGCCATCCCTCCCCAGGAGTGGAAAACGTTAACTCATTTAGTTTTATCATCAGGGGCGCAACGGCCTCTGGAAGTCAAGGCTTACTACATCCATTTCAGCTGTCTTGATCGAGGACTCTGGGGGGCAAGGTGTTTCGGTTCGACAGTGAGCCAAGCGTGGAATACCCTGGGTTTAGTTTCCAAGCACGTCACGTAATTATTTTATCAACCCACTGAAGGTATGAAAGGCTGAGTTGATCGTCCCCAATCCTCGATTCGAACCTAGATCTGCAGCGTAGAAGCGCAAAAAGTAATAAGCCGACTTTTCCCAACATTAATATCAATTTTCTAATACCTGCTAAATATCGTTATCAATTAACATAAGATGTAAATTTATTAAAGTCCGTCATTGCAAAAGTTAAAATAAGTTCTTGAAAACAAAATGTCTTTTTATTGTCAAAACCGAACTTCCCTTTTGCATTGAAGGGTAAAAACGAAGTAGCAAAAATAAATAAACGAATAAATAACTGTGTAATATCAATATCTTTATAAAATTTAAAATCAAACTAAGGAGTATACAATTAAACAACGAAAAATAAAAAAAGTAAAAAATGATTGATCATTTCATCATTAAAGTGCTCTGCAGAAGCATCGAAATACATTCGATTTGAAAGAAAAATACTGACAAGCAAAAATAAACAAACAAAATGTAATAATAATAATTCATTCAGAATTTAAAAAAAAAACTGATTTAAATAAGTAATTTAAAATTTTAAAACCTTATTTTGAAATATGATAAGAGGAGAAAATGAAGGATTTTAAAATTCGCAGTTCTTTAGGTCAATCAATTCCACAGCACGCGCGGCTTAAAATAACGAAAAAAGTCATTCCAGAATGAGCATTTTTCTAGAGCATCCAACGACAAACACCCATCCTTTTTTGCGTCGATAGTTTTTTAGATAAAAAATATTGACTTTCTCTCACAAGGGCCTTTTTTTTTGTTATTGTCAACATTGTCAATATTGTTTCAAGTGAGCCAGCATAATTGATCGTAATTTATACAGGGTGTTTCGTTTTAACCGTTAGTCCTACATGCATACTTCCAGTTGCAAAAATGTCCAAAATCAGATGCAGATTTAAGATATTGAAAGTTTAAAGAAGAAATAAAGACGATTCAAAAAATAAAAATAATAACTTTTTATGCGGGGCCTAGGTCCCCTAGCAAATATTTAGAGAAATAATCTCCATTAAAAACTATTACTAGCACGAAAAACTTGACATTTGTGCGACCAAAACTCAAGGAAATATTCTAGTTCAAAGTTTTAAGGGACCATACTAAAGATGAGATTGGAACTTATTGCCCTTTTAGAAGAAGGACAGATCGTCAAAAAAAAAAAAGAAAAACAAGGTATTTATATTTTCATTTCTATTCAAAAATAAATGCAAGCGTTATGCCGCGATACGTAAAAACACACAAAAAAGCTCAAACTATTTGAAAAAAACACCCTATTCACACATATAATTTTAAACCCTTGTTAAGTGCTATATTTTCAATCAAAAGGTTTTATTGACGTCGACCGTGTAAGTGGTATAAGTCACAAAACGCTGCGTTTCATATCTCGATAAATATTGGTCGTACTAATTTCAAACTTTTCGTGCTGGAATTATTTTTCAATGGAGATAATTTCCCTAAATATAAGTTAGGAGACTTGGGGCCCGTATAAAAAGTTAAATTTTGTATTTTTGACTCATTTTTATTTTTACCTCAAACTTTCAATATCTGATTTTGAACATTTTTGCAATTGGAATTATACATCTAGGACTAACGGTTGCGAAAATAAAGGTACAAACGGTTAAAACGGAACTCCCTGTACATGCTTCAAATTTCAAACAAATTTCCAAATCAAATATAAAATACGTGACTTATAGTTAGTGAGAATATATTTCACATTAAAAATGCTTTATCGAAAATATTCTTTTAAATTCAGCATTACTATTGGTGGACGCAGACGTTTTATCCTGCAGACGCGTTTTCGTATCTTAATATCATGCTTACAATACTTTCTTGGTTTAAACATTTAATTCTTTTAAAGCTTTTATTAGATCGTACTATGTTGTTGAGTAAATATTCAAGATGCAAAAATTTAAAAAAATGCTTCATAAATTTGTAAATATCTAAAATATGTAATCTGAGGAAAATATCTTCAAGTAAAGAAGATAAACAAATATTCCATGCTTCCCTTTTAAAGACTTCAAACTCAAAACGATGTTATTTTTCTCTTCAACTGCACGAAAATTGATGACATGTTTTGAAGAATAAATCAATGTTTTTGCAAAACTTTTCGATGCTTTGATGAAATTCTCAATGGATTTAAGTGCAGTCTTTTAGAAGTCTAGTATTTTTTTTTTTTACTCACTCGAGCATCTTCACAAATCAAAGAGGCTTTAAAGAAATGCAAACTTCAACGCACTTTACCCAACGGAATAATAAGAGTTGCGTTTAATCTTATTATTTTTAGATTTCCTTTTTTTCTTTCTCGCAATGTTTGGAAGGGGTAGAGATACTTCAAAGGCGAAAAGATTATTTATGCCATTTTTTGAACGTAAGAAAATAATGTTGTCTCTTAAAAAATAATAAAAAGTAATGTATGATAAATGGAATTTCCGGAATGTATTAGAGCTATGATGATGAAGAAATCAATGATATAAAACTGTAGATAGACACAAAATAAAACATATATTTACTTCATTTTGTTTTTTGAAATGTATTTGTATATCAAAAGATATGCTGAATTAGATGTATATACTTTTAAGTTATAAATAATTTTACATGAAACACAGATTTTTCACTCTTTGTATTTAAAAGTAAAAAGAAAAAAAAGAAAAAACAGGCAATGGGGGAAAATGCACAACTTGATCTTTTAAATTACTACAAGTACATTTTTCGTTTTTTTTTAACTACAAAATGAAAAACATTCTACATTTTAAAAAGCAAGTTGGTAAATAAATATGGACACTCAAAAATTTAATGATTTGGTAAAGTAGGTACAATATTTTACTTTGCTTAAATCTCAGATGCATCGAGTTTTGGTAATACATTAAAAAATAATAATAAAAGGGTGAAAACATCAAGCAGTGATTTAATATAATAATATGATATTATTTGGTGCCTTTTCGTTAAGATTGTGATAAAGCTTAAATTTGCAAGAATGTTTAGTATATTTCTTATAATATATGATATTATCTGAATTCAGATATTATCGGCATTGGGAAACCATACATGGTATCAAGTTCTTTATTGAATGCCGCTTACAAATGTTATTTTCTGTAGCAATTTGACGCTTTGCGACTAAAGTTGTGATTGGTTGCATATTAAGTACATGAAAAGCTCAAAACTAGGATCTACTGGGAAAAAAAAGTAAATAAATAAATGTTTGCCACTCGGGGCGGGAATATTAGGCGTTATTTCACTGTGTAGGTTTTGCCTCATGATTTTTAGTACTGCATGAAGGCAGCCTACTCTTTTAAAACGCGATTGCGGAGCACAATAATGCTTTGATAGGATAATTTATCATTTCTGGAACGCAATCAGCATGAAATGTTTTTCCTTGCGGAGCCGCCAAGTGGAGAAACATATAGCAAAGCGAAATAGCGGAGCAAAATGATATGGTAAAATATTGTCCACCATTTTAACTCCACCTGTCTGGTATTGTTTTAAAATATGTTGTACCATATGTAGTCTATTCCAGTCAATAAAAAATATGGCCGAAGATTCAAGCGTTTGGTAATACAGGCTTTTTTTTTTTAAATGATACTCATATTGCAATATTTTTTGTAAGTCAAACTTATTTTTGCTAATATAAAATGATAAGTTATTGTTCTTAACATTTATTTTATTAGTTGATACCTCTAAATACTCAATACATTATTAAATTAGTTAATATAAACCCTAGAGAAGTCACGTTTCCTTTTGTTACGCTAGTGCTCATGCTTCGGTCTTTTCCCCGCCGTAGCGATCCGTGAGACGAAAGCAGAAGAAAGGAAGTGCCGGGGAGAAAATGACACCTGACTAGGATGGCTCGCTATTGGTCTAAATGATCAACATACATTTCCAAAAGCTATGCAACCTTGAAATACCGAAGAAAATTCTCAGAACTAAGTGTGTGGGCTGGGGAGAGTCTGACCTTCAGCTTCACAGATGGGCCCCATTATTAGAATAAGGGGTGGTGGGATAGAGCGAAATATCTGACAACAGGGGGGGGGGGGGAATTAACCGAAGCGCGACTTATCTAGGGTTAATCTTATTAGTATTTTAAATAAATTGTACAATTACTTAAATACATAGGGGGCAACGTGGATGGGACAAAGTGAAATAGTTTGTTTCATTTACTCACTCAATCATTTAATATAAATCAATTACGTTTTCATTTTTTAATTAATTCATTTACCTTCTTTCATTTAGTAATTCACTTATTTATTTATTCAATCACTTATTTTATTATTCATGCCTTCTTTTATTCTCACATTTTTTTTTCCTTATATATTAATTGATTTATTCATTTAATTATTCGCTTATTGCTTCATTATTTTTTCATTTTTTAATTCAACCTTTAATTTACAGATTCTTTTGATCACAAATATATTTTGTATTCGAATAGAAAATATTTCATTATACAAATACACTGTTAAAAATTCAGGAAGATTTTCTGGTAATTGTTACTGTAAAATTGCATCGCCGACGCATCGCTGATTTTTACGGTAATTTATACCGGAGAAATAAGCGATCCCAGCGCCAACTGGTTGCTGTGGCCTACCTAGGAAACCGTAAAATTTTACAGTAACATTTGATTTTTACGGTAATAGTTACTGGCAACATGGATGCCAGTAACAATTACCGTAAATTTTCCGGAAAATTTTTAACAGTGAATTTTATTTTTCCCTTTGCCCCTTGAAAAAAAAAGTGAATATTTTCCACTTTTTTTTGCAGACACAAATTTATTGCCAGAAATAAAAAAAAATACTGTTTCAACGCAAATTTTATTATAAAATACAATGTTTTCTCGTTATGTACAGTAATTTTCAAAACAAATTTCTGATTTGTTTATTTTGAAAAAACTCAGTCATCCTAACCCTTTGCCCAACATCCCCCTGCTTTTATTTGTCTGAGTTTCAAATGTAATCTCTCCTGCGACGCATTCGAAAATTAACAAAGTTAAACATTTATAGCTTAACAAATAGCCAAAAATTAATAAGAATGCATATTCCACTCACTTTATTTCAAACCTTTTCGCCCCTCAATAGTTGGCGATCCTTCTTTGTACTGGTTTAGCCTCATGTTTTTTGATGCTATATAAAAACAGACAACTCTTTTGGAACGATATTAAAGATCACACTTAATAGAATAATTCAACAGTCCTAGAATGTAATCAGAATGAAACATTTTACTTTAGGGAGTCGCCAAGTACTTTTGTTTGCCTGAATTCGAAATGCGAACTCTCCTTCGAAACATTCACGATATTAGCAAAGTTGAGAACTTTACTACTTAAAATGCAGTCAAAAATTATTAACAATGCACATAACACACTCATTTCATTTCAGTCCTTAAACGTTATGCGCTAACAAATGTTTAAAAAAAGCAATGGCTTAGAGCCATTTTTTCTTCATTCCCTTTACAAGTTTTTTTTTTTTTTTTTTTTTTTTTTTTTTTAACGTTTGCCTGGAAAAAAAAATCTGCCAGCCTTTTTAGGATTTTTTTTTTCGAAATATTAATTCAAATCTTTTTGAACAATCGAATTAGTTTTTTTCCACATTTTTTTCTCTTTTGTAAACAGCTATTTTCAATTGTCTTCTCAGAGCATAGTGTTGTAATGATTTTTCAGCAATGTACTTCTATAATTGTTGAGTGATAACCTAAAACTACTCTAGAAAAAAATATAATTTGCAATGAAAATACACTTAGTTTGTAACTATAAGCGTTAGAACCTTTTGTAAAACTAAGAATTAGAATCAACAGAATGCTAGAGTTGGAATCTCGGAAATAAATAAACTGTATTTTTTATTAATTTTAATCAAATTGAAACCAAGAATGTTATTGCTTTAAAAAAAATTAGAGCTAAAGTAAATTGTTTGTTACATATAACAAAATCCGTTTATGTACAAAAAAAAGTTTCGCATCAATTTTAATAATATGAGTTAATTAAGTTTTTAATAATATATTTTAATAAAGTGGAAAACATGGAATTTTCTAAATGTTCACATTAATTTGGCAATTCACTGAAAATCTGTTTTTCCTCTGATATTACCTAACTTTCGAAATTAATTTTTATTTAAATATAATTGATCACTGATATGAGGCAGTGAGAAGCAAAGGAATGTAAGTGGCCAAATTAAAATTTTGAGGATAACCAGTGCGTATGGTTGATAAACCTCTCCTCTGTCTTGGGGAAAGAGATAGTACTAGTCTGCCGCGTGCAGATAAACCGCAGTATCTGCAGAAATGAATTTTCGAGATATTTGAAGAAACGTGTTTTGGATTCAATACTATCAATGGGGAAATGTTGGTATTAGACGTCTTTTTCGCACCTTTTTTTTTTCAGCGGAAACCAAATAATTGAGCTTGTACAATAAAGATAACGTACAATAGATGACAAAATGCAAAAAAGTAAAATTTGAAAAAAAATGCAGGTATTGCCCATTACCTGCACACGGCAGTATTAGCCTTTGTAAGTGCTGCTGTACAGCATGATTTAGAAAAATATCAATAAAATCTTGCCTAAAACGTTATCTTTCAAGTATATTTACTCAAAACGTGAAAATGTCTACTTACATCCCTTTGCTTCTCACTGCCTTATATAGTTTCCATTTACTCTCTCTCTCAATATATTTCACTCTTCTAAGACGAATTCCACTCCTCAAAAAAAAAAAAAAAATCAAAGAGTATTTTCACGTCTTAAACAATATAGGTATGTTTATCCATGCACTTATATGAAGCTATTGCAAATGTTTAAAATTCAATAATAATAATAATAAAGTTTCAGAAAATTTGTCCAAATAATTTTTTAAACAATATTTTTACAAAAGCTGATTAGTAAAAGAAGAGCGGAATGCAGTCTAATTATAAACACTATTATCAATATAATTTGCTCAAAACTAGGTACAACATTTACAATCTTTCTCAGCTTTTGTATATAATTTTTCTCTATTCTCTGGTTTTTTCATAACTCGGATTAAAAGTGATGCAAAGAAATGGGTTTTTGTAAAACTTTTTGTAGACAATATGGGTGGGAAGAAATACAAGAAAGTTAAACTCAACTTTCGAGCAAGTCAAACAATGAAGATAAAAAGAAAATAATATTCAAAGGATAAACTGAAAAAGTTTCAGAGTAAACTTGATAATAATATTAATGCCTAGTTTTTTTTACTGTCTCTTTTTTTGACGGTGAAACCAAACGTGTTTATTTTATTAGATTTGAAGGTTATATGAGAAGCCGTGTTGAAGTTATGAAACGTTTTAGATCTTCAACTTTAAAAGTTTTCAATTATATGTACAGCTTCTCCATGAACTGATAAATATTTTTATTTTATCCAACAATGGTATTTGCATTCAACTTCATCATGTGAAGAAACCGCACAATCAGTCGCGACTAAAAACCACAATCATTCGCGACTAAAAACGGTAACATAAGAATTCATAGATAAAAAAATATATATGATAATATAGCAAATTTTAATGTAATAAAATCAAGCTAAACTAGAACATTTAGTTCAGTTTCAATGAAGTTTTGCAGTTTAAGTTAAATGCCATAAGCTAAAACCCCTTAGCATTAAAAAAAAAAAAAACTTTAAAAACCAGTTCAGTTTTGATTTTATTTTCTAACAATAATTCAGGGGTCGCAAGCCGGCGCCGGTGGTCTAGTTGAAATATATTCATGATCGTGGCTCTTGTACTATTCAATAGCATTGATAAATTAGTGTTAAGTATGTGAATGTTATTGAAATTATGTTAAGTAAATTCAAGTAAATCCGTCCAAGCACCAAACTAGTCTATGTACAGTTTGATTATAAAACTAAGAAACCCAGACCTTGCTTATGCATCTCAGAAAAAGATAAATCCACATATGCACTTAACATCGTGACAATGCGCCTAAAAATGAAAGCTTTAAGTTAAAAGCTGGAACCACTTTTTCCATCTACTCAATCCTAAAAATTCTCAAATCTTTCATAATTTCCTTTTAATCATTTTTCTCTTTTAATTTGTATTGTTTTGCAAGTCCATACTAATAACCCTCTGAAATTTAGATTAGCAACATAATAACTACTTTATTTAGCTACTACAGTATGATAAATAAATGCTATGGTTCCAAACTGCAATAAGCAGTAAATAATGTGGACTTTATTAAACCGGACTTCCTTTAATCGAAACATCCATTTAGATGTACGTACTGTATAAATAATCCAACGATTTATCACAATTATATATCTTTGTAACTTTCTCATATGCAGCCTTATATTTCCTTTTCTTCAATTCAAAATACACTACGTGTCCAAAAAAAAGTCGCATGACTTAATATTTGGTTCGACCACCTTTTGCGCGTATTACAGCTTTCATACGCCATGGCATTGCTTCAGTGAGCGGTTGTAGAGTATCTGTTTTTATTTTCGTCTACAATTCCATCAAGAGGTCTCCTAAACGTTCGATAGATGAAGGAAGTGTGGTGTGTGATATTAAATCCTTTTCGAGTACGTCCCACAGATTCTCGATTGGGTTGAGGTCTGGACCAGTGGCGGATCCAGCCGATTGTTTTGGGAGGGGCCATCTGAAATTTTTGAACCAACTCCGAACTCCCCAGAAATTTTATTAAAATGAAATTTTTAAAACTCTATTTTCGGGGTATCGAGACATTAGGTGAGGGGGTGGATTTAGGAATCTCCCAGAAAAATGTTTGAAAATTTAAATTTCCGAATAATTTTTCCGAACTAAAAACGCATTTTGTCTATTTTTGATGATGTACGGAGAAAGGTCAGGTTTCGGGCGGTGGCCCCAAAACACTTTTTGAAAATAAAGTTTAGAAAGCAAAATATTCTGCCATTATACATTGAGAAGTTAGAAGTAGAGGGGTGCTCTTCTAGCTCCTTCAGCTGTCCAGCCTAAAATGCACCTTTAGGTAATGTTTGCTTACATTAAAGGAAGTGTGAAGGTGCTTAGAATCCTTCCTTCCTGGAAAAATTTTGCCTTTGAGGCTCTAAAAATTCGATATTTATACATATTTTAGAAAGGGATGGAAGATTCGTGAGCTCCTCCAAAAACCTAAATTTAAAGCTATCATCGCGTTATAAATTAGGGAGGGAGGGGGTCCTATCAAAAATCACTTGTAATTGAAGTCCCAAAAAAATTCATTTAAGTTGTGATTTTAAGAAAGTTAAGTGATAAGGGCTGGATAAGCTAGTTTCAGTTGACATTTTGCCCAAATAAAAGACTTAAAATGCAATTTTTTGCTACATATCAAGGCATTTGTGAAAGGACATGGGAAAATGGGGTTCTCCCCCTAGTTTCGAAATTTAAGCCATAAAAACGAAAATTAAGGCTCTCTTTGGTCTTGTGAACAATAGGTATACTCTGAAAACAGCAGCATTTAGAGATCGTCCAAGTGTCTGTAGTTAGAATCAAGAAATGATGTAAAAGATGGAGAAAAATTTTGGAAATAAAAGTTTTGTTTCGAGGATAAGGATATAATTTATCTCCCAATTAAGAACTATACTTCTTTTTCAGTAAAACACATGGGTTAAATTTTGTTATCTTCTCATAATATTTTTTCTTTTTTTTTTCTTAAAAAAAATCCTACAATCACAAGGCTTTGGGAGGGGCCATGGCTCCCATGCCCCCCCTATGGATCCGCCCCTGGTCTGGACTTTGTGGTGGCCAAATCATGTGTTAAAATGATGCATCGCTCTCATTGAACTAAGATTTAACAATTGTAGCCCGGTGTACACTGGCGTTATCGTCTTGGAATACACCACTACCGTCAGGAAAATAAAAGTCCATAGATGGCACAACATGATCATCCAAGATGTTAAGGTACTGGTCACACTTCATTTGGTTGGTGCCCAATGCAGCCGAGCCTAGTTCAGATGAACAGAAACAACCCCAGATCATTACACTGCCTCCGAAAGAGTGCACAGTGGGAGCGAGAAATGTAGCGTCCATTGCTTCGTGTGACTCTATTCGAAACTTGACGCGTCCGTCATTTTGAAAGAGCGTAAATCTTGACTCATTGTACCCCGTGACCTTTCCCCACTCATTAACAGTCAAATTTTTATGATCTTTTGCAAATTGCAGTCTCTTTCTTCGATTACTGGCACTCACAAGTGACTACCTTATTGCAACACAGCTTCTTAGTCAAGATTTTTGAAGTTCTTGTCGCATTGTGAACTTGAAAATTATTTTACTTCCCTCGTTGAAGAGTGCTGTGAGTTGAATGTTTGATTTCTTGCGATTTTTTCTTCACTAATCGCTTCAGTGAACACTGGTCACGTTCGTCCAGAATGGATTTACAACCACAAAGATTTCGCGAACAGGTAGCTTCTCCGCCATCTTTCCTTCTTTTAATAAGGCGTTGAACAGTTCGCAATCCTATACCACTAATTTCAACTATGTCTTTGCGTTTCGTCCCACTTTGGTACAGGTCAACAATCTGCCCATTTTTGAACTCTGTTTCATCACTTCCTCGAACACAACTACCGATTCCCGCCATGCTTACTTCGAACTAAACAGTTTTCTAGTGCAACGTCCGCATTGCATCGAGCAAATATTTATACAAATACCTGTAATACTCATCGAATCACCTTCTTCCAAAATTGGAACGTTTAAAATTCGACCGCGACTTTTTTTCTGGACACTTAGTGTACAATTTTTACTGTGTAGAATAGTTGTAAAGTGTCTCATTGTACAGTGTTGTTTTCTTCTTGTTGCTGTTGTTCAATCAGTGTCTTTATTAATTTGGACGACCAGTATTCTTATTAGAGTGGATACATATGACTCACCTGCGTATGCATGTTCCACAGTGTACAACATTACAATTTTTTTTATAATATTAGCTATGAAAGTACTAATGCTTCGCTCTTAAAAAAAAAAAAAAATCACGAATTCGCTGCAAAAAAAAAAAAAAAAAAAATATATAGAAACGTTGCCAGCCCCTACGATAGTACATTGTTTTGCCATAAATCGTTGTAAGAAAGCGGATAAACGACATATCGAGCATTTTCATGTCGAAAAATTCACTTAATGATTTTCAGATAAATCCGTAATATTTCGGCCTGAGTACACCTTGGATAATGCTTTGTCCAAAAAACAGTTTCTTACTTTCAATCATTTCTTATCCATTTTTTTCAAACTTTAAAGAGTTCTGCAAATCAAGTTTTTTTCTCTTTTATTTATTGATTTAACGTCTGAAACTTTTTTTACTAACAATAGTAATGTGTTTATTTCGTACGTTTAAGGGGGTCCGGGACACAAAAATCCTCAAATTTTGAATTTTTTTTTTATAATTTGAAAAATTGCTCCGTTTTTTTCTGCTTAAGAGGACGTTTGAATCTTGTTTCTACCTTAAATAGAACGAAAGTTATAGTTATTTTTGTTGCATGCATCTAACGAATGTGTACAAAACTTTAAAACTTTAAACGCGTTTTTCTCCATGATGCCATTTTTCCCGATTTCTTGCATTCAAACTCTTATAAGTCAGGAACCGATAGAGATAAAGTAATGAAACTTGGAGCATATCTTTTTCAAGCAATTTACTTTAATTTTTATTCGGCGAATTTGAAAAAAACGTTTACTGCAAAAATTATGATTTTTTTTAAATAAAAGTATCTTTGAATTTTTCGAAATTTTTCTGCAAATATTTTTTATTTTTTATTGAATCAATATTTTTAAAATCGCCGAATAAAAATTAAAGCTTAGATATTTGTGCATAACTTTTTGAAAAAAAATTGAAAATTGACCAACAATATTTTGAGTTATAGCAATTTAAAGCAACCCCATTTTTTTGAAAAAAACTAATTAAATTTAAATAAAAAAATATTTTTTTTTCATATTTATGTTATGATTTTGCTTATTAAATAAATGATGAATCAGTTCAAAAAATTTCAAAACTCTAAAGTACATAATAAAAAAATTTTCAAAATGTGTCCCGGACCCCCTTAACATTTTTTATGACCCCCCCCCCCTCCCCCTGATGAACAGTATTTGTAATCTGTATGCTACATAAAAAATTCCCTAAATAAACACGATATTTTTCTTTTATTAAAAGAAAATCCATTAGTTCAAGAAATCTTACAAGTTCCAACTGATTATCCATTTGATGGTTTACATTTTTAAATAGTTATTTTTATCAAAATCAAGTTTGATAAGTTGATAGCGAGTCAAAGAGCATCATTAATTTATAGAGACAGTGTTATGAAAGGGGTGATATCGTGTAACGGCGGTGAGATATGATGCCTTTCTTTAAATGCGTAGATAATTGCAAATGATTAATCTTAAAATCATTTTAAACTATAGAGTTTCATAAGCGAAAGACAGCCACGCAAAATAATTTATTTTCGTTTTCATTTATTCTGCTACAATATATATATATATATATATATATATATATATATATATATATATATATATATATATATATATATATATATATATATATATATATATATATATATATATATATATATATATATATATATATATATATATATATTAATTAAATACATTTCTTGTGAAAATATTTTTTAACTATTGCTTCAGGCATATTTATAGAACATGTAAAACGTTACAATACATTTCTGTAAATGTAGAAAAATATATTTTGGTAATGAGACTGTCTGAAATTTAAATGAGTCTGTATTTATAGAGTCTAATCTAGAAAGATTAGCAATATTTTTGCACAATTATGTATTTTAGAAACATGGTGCAGTAATATTTTGAAAATTTAAATTCAAAAAATAAATGAATATTTTTTTTCTAACTAAGGACATTTCTTTGTGAAAATATTGTTCATTATTTTTTCATTGCTCCATGAATTATGATAGAAAATTTTAAGTATTAAGATTTATTTGTGTGTTTTTTTTTTATGTATTTATTTATTTTTTTTTGGATCGACCCTGGAAACAAATTTATCTTGGAATGAACCTGCCTGATAGGGCAAATGAGTTAATCTGCATCTGCATTGAATCCTATCTGAAAAGATTAACTAAAGTTTGTAAAATTATATATTTTAGAAACGTAGCAGTTTTTTTTTTTTTTTTTGAGAACAGAAATTCAAATGTAAATAAATAAAGAAGAAATGCTTCAAAACTTGACATTTTTTTAAAAGTAATAATTACACATTTTATCTTTTCTTTTTCATTATTTTATTTACTTTTTATTTATTTATTTATTTTTTGTATGCATGGACTTAAAAATTTATTACCTATTTTTGCTGTGCTGCCATCTGTTGGATGTTTGTGAAGTATGAAGTTTGTTTGGCGGTAGAACGAGAGAAAGAGAACGAGTGAGAGAGAGAAATATAAACGCCTGAATTTTTTTTAGCTTAATTTATGACAAAACAACAACGAAAAAGAACAAACATTGATTTTACGGTGTATTCCTGTGAAAAACGAGAAAGTCTGAAGCTAAAAATAAATATAAAAGTTGCACTACTTGAAATTACTAATTTTATAATATTGAACTGTCCAAAATAATATACTTTTTCATTATTATACTAAAACAAGTGTTGTACAAGTTTTAAAATTACAATTAACAGCTACTAAATGAACATAGTGTCAGTTAATGCATGGCACTTGTTACATGAGTTTCTTAGAAATTAATGCAATAACATATGAATCTTTTGAACCCTAAAAAAGGTTTGGCTTTTTAATTGACAAAAAGGAAAAAAAAAAAAAAAAAACAGTATATGATGATTAAGTTATATATTTTTGTAGAATACTTCAATAATTAAGAAGATGATTGAATGTTTAGGTAGAATCTTTAAAATCGGGTAAAAGGCGCATCAGGAGGGCCATTTCAAAATTTTCCCGCAGCAAAAGAAGGGATTTGTAAAAGGTGCAGATTCAATACATATCACAGAAAAAATCATCAAAACGCATATACAAAAGTATATGAATATCATGTTTTTAACATCCAGTACTTAACGCTCAATTGACAGGGATATAGAGGTCCCAATCGCTTAGCTATGCGAGTAAAACTCAACTTATGGAAAATTAAATGAAAGAAATATACGCAAAGAAAAATAGATGTGTTTCTTTTAATTACTTTACTTTTTCCAAGAAAGAAGTACTGCACTTTCTGACTGAAAATATTAATATTAAAGTAACCATCAAGGAAAGTATAGTTGATCTTATAATAAAAAAATAACAATCCGTTTTACTTCATCCATAGTTAATACGCAACAGAACAAAATCAAAAAGGTAGTAAATGAATTTAACTTTTGATTATTATTATCTAAAATAACAGGAAGCGTAAACAGCAATTGTGTATTAATAATGTCAGGGATAGCTATGAAATAAACAATTCAATACCGTAAATGATTTTTATTTCTTTGATGTTTTTGCATTCATGTTTCAACAACAACAAAGAATAAAATAAAATAGTTTCAGTTTTGTGATAGGACAGTACATAAAATATTTCTTTTCATAACGATGACATTGATGTACGTAAACTTTGAAGAAATATTTTTCCATGAAAAACTTGATTGTTTATCTCTGTCGATAATAGATGGCGCCAAACAAAATTGGTAAAACCACGTTTCGACTAATTTTCAGTTCTATATCCCTTTAAAATTCTTTTACTTACGCACTTTGCACCAATGTATTTCAAAAATCCCCCTGTTATGAAAATAATTATAATAATTTCATAATTTTGTACACTAAAAAATATACCAAACACGGGGGCTGCTTGGATCCGAAATTTCACTTTTTTGCGAGTTTTACACTGATTTTTTGGTAAAACCCATAATGTGCACTGATAACCTTGCTTTTACCACTTTTCAGACGTTCTGCTACCACCTTAAGCCTTTTTTAAACAGCAAGTTTAACTGTTTATATATTTTTTCTATTTTTAAAAATTGGGTTCAAGTAGCCCCGTGCTGGGGCTACTTGGTCCAACTCGGCAAATCCACCAGAAAAAACTAAGGGTTGAATCAAGAAGGACCAATGATTTTGAAAGAAAACTTAAAACGTACATTCTAGTGTGCAAATTACTTATATAAATTGCAAATTATTTATATAAATTAATATAAAATTAACGTATACATAAAACATATTTTTAGGCAGATATAATTTCTCAAACATAATTATAATATAACTACAGCTAAAAACAATTGAAATGCTCATTAATTAAACATTAGAATGATTGAAAACTCCTATCTTTAATGGCTTGGATGGATTTCTTTTCTCTGATATATTTTAATACCTGCTCTTCCTCGCTGCTAAATACTACCGGATACCCAGGCTTGTTCAGTGAACGATCTTTAAATTGTCTTTTTAAAGTTGATAGACTTAAGTCAAAACGGGCTGATGCCACTCTCTAAGACATTTCTACGGAATTAATTGAATCTGGACGCAATTAAGGCAGTAAGAAGCAAAGGGCTGTAAGCGAACATTTTCAAGTTTCGAGTAAAACGCGTTTAAAAGTTGCGGTCCTTGGTAGGCTTTCAGTGGAGAGGATTATCTACCATTTGTACTAGTAATTTCCAAATTTTTAATTTTGGCACTTACATCCTTTTGCTTCTCACTGCCTCAGTTGTAATTTTCCCCCAATAATCCGCATCATTTCCTACTTCAAGGGGTTATCTTTTACTTTTGGACCCTTTTTATCCCTAGATCAGCAAATAAACGGTATAACTAGTAACTAACCTGTTGATTTTAAAAGATTACAAATCTCACTTGAAATAATTTGGTGATGAAATGAGGTCTGGGGTTCTGGGGCTGCTTGAACGCTGGATTCAAGTAGCCCCATTTTAAAGCAACCAGTGCTATTTTACTAACTTATATTTAGGCTTGCCAGATTTCTTAAATGTTCGACCGGGACTCCGGTATGTCCCCCCCCCCCCCCAAATCAACGTCGCTTAGTATTCAAAAGGGTACACACCAGAGGTTGATTTCTTTTTTTTTTTTTTTTTTGCAGTGTTAGGGCAGTTTATTCTCAGTGCTATAAATAAATGATAACTAATTATGAACCTAAAACAGGGGTGATAAAAAATGACATAAGCCGATAAAATTTACATTTCATTTTTAGATGTAAATATTTACAATTTATTTTAGTTAGAAGAAATACTGAGGAATAAAAATATGAGCAAGATTTAGATATAGTTTTCATTTTATAGGACTTTTTTTAGATTGTCTTTTTGGTTTAAATTTTGTAAAAATCCTCACAAGCTACTCCGTTATTAATTTTACAATTTAATGTTACAAATGATTAAGTAATTATCCTAAATAATCCTTCACAGTTAATTATTTTTAGACCTCTTTGGTCATTTTTAACCAAATTTATCTTTTTCCGGGACGAGAAATAAACTGGCCAGGACACCGAGATTTTGTCTGAAAACCGGGACTGTCCTGGTCAAACCGGGACCTCTGGAAAGCGTACTTATATTAGTTACTGTGTTAGTTATATAGCTACAACCTTAAAACAATGTTATTTTCTTCAGGAATAAAATGCAAACATAAAACTATCTTTTCCTTGATGATATCAAATGTTTCCATGAACTTACATGTGAAGTTTGCAGACACTAATGACAATTGTTTAAACAACTTGCAATCTTAACCTTAATCAAAAAAAGACAAAAGAATAGCAGACACTTTGTTTCATGCACCAGTCCCTGCCTTTTACTGCGATCACGGAGACGGTTTTTTAAGTCTATGTCTATACAATGAGTTTTATAGGACCAACACAGATTTGAAACTATACTTTCTCATAATTTCAAGTAGTCCCTGAATATATAAAAGGTGATTTTCAAAAGTCACAGAACTTAATTTTCCACTTAAGCTATTTCCAAAAATAAAACGGAACGGTTTGTGCATAATTGCTTAGAAACATTGAGCATTTTTTAGAATGAAAAAAAAAAAGGTAGTTGTCATATTTTTGACCAAAAGGCGATATTTGAGTCCACCTAATGAAATACTACTGTGATATAGCATTTGTATCAAGAAATGTATTTCAATGTTACAGCAACGAAATGTGTTTCCAACCATTCTGAATTACAGCGTCTCAGACGATGGGCTAACACTCTGCCCAGTGTTAAAAAGCCTGACACATGACGAATTACTGTGTTGATTACTTGGGCGAAAGAAGCATGCTGGCCAATGTACCCAAGTGAATTTAAGTAGCTCAACACATAGAAGTCACACCGGGGACCATTCATGCAGAAAACATCGACTTAGGGCATGGATGTCTCCAAATGTTGACCATTGAAGTGTCGTAAGAGAGGTCCGTGCGCAGTTGGTGCATCATGCATAAAAGTTATATAGAATTGCCTGTCTTGCAAATATGCAATGACTTTATTTTTACTACTCTTTATATCTTTCACTTGTGACAGAAGCGTTTTGAAACGCGTAACAATGTAGCTCTTTAAAGAAAAAAGGACAACCGCATGGTTTCATAGCAAAAAATTCAATCACTACGAGTATAAGGCTTCGAAAAGTCTCTGACCTTTGAATGAACTTGTAATACAGGCAGCTGGTGTGTCAAAAAAGTGTGTGTGCGGTGGGGGGGGGTCAAAAAAAGAGGGGGAGGGGCGCTTAGGTGAGCGTTTCCTTTACAGCTAACTTTTTTGTTAGTTGAAGTTTCAAGTTTTTGTTGATTAAATGTCCTCCAAAAAGATTCGGGACGCGTGCTTAAAATCGGGACGGATGGCCATGTACCAATTTAAAGTTCGATTTTATTCTTTATGAAATAATAACTTGAGAAAAATAGAAAACGTACACGAGCCTAGTTAATCTGAACTTTAAAAACTTTTAAAAAAAGCGAATAAAAAGGATTCCTGCAAGCTGCAAAAAGCCTTCTAAACGAGAATTAATCATCCGAGCTTATTTACTGACAATTCTTCTATTGGAAACTAATCCACAGTAACAACAAAAAACTTTTAGCGTTATTTTTCGTTTTTTTTCGGTCGGTTCAATTTTAAATTAAGAAATAAAAATTTACACGGGATTTTTTATTTTTATTTACTCGATTCAAAGGTGGTCTCAGAAAATACAGGTTTTTTTCTGCCTCCAAATGACGCTTTTAATATACAATTGGTGAATGAATATCAAAGTAAAAGTATTATGCTAAAGATCAGAATTAATAACCAGTTCAGAATTAATTTTAATAAAGAAATTTACTGAAACTAAAATATATTATGGTTGCCTAATGTAACAATGCTTTTCAGATGCTCTAACTTGAGACTAAAACTAAAAAAAAAAAATCATTTTGTATGTAATACGTAGTACATTTATATTTATCATTAAGTTGTCGTTTATGAGTAAGCATCAATTGCATTCGAAAAACAAAGACAGTTTGACTTACTTAAACAGAGAGCTATATTTTGTATTTCCCTTTTTAAAAATATTTATGCAGATTGAAATATCTTCAACATATTTTTTCAACTTTTTGCAGCATGAAGCATTGCTACAATTTCCTAAATGTTGAAAATTGAGATATGTTTTAGAATTTTCAAAAATAAAATTATAAACAGAAGAAGGATAATAAACCTTAAAATGACGCTAATTTAAAGGTGTAGGGGAGAGAGGGGCTTAAAGTTTCATGTTAACTTCTACGAGTAAGTGGTTCCCTTTGAAGTAACTCAATGAAGAAAAAAGGAAAATGTGTTTTGTAAATACGTGGTAAAATGAAATGTTGCAGCTCATCGATGACAGCTATATTAGCCAGTCGTGCGGCTTTCGGTTTACTAAAAGCCGCTGAGCCTATATTTAAGTTTTCTTACTTAACCTATGATTTCATTTTTCGGGGAAATGTGCGTGTGAGGCTAGTTGTTCCTTTTTTGTGGGGCAAGTTGTTCCAAGAAACAACTAGCATCTAGGTACTCCTTGCCCCTATTTATCTATATCAGTAGTGCAATGAACAAAAACACATATTCGTTACCGTGAAGTATAGAAATTGGAGAATGTCGAGAAAGAAATACGTAAAATATCTTTCACGCTTATAAATACAAAAATATTCAATTTTCGATTTTTTTTTTTTTTTTTTTTTTTTGTTCTAGAGCTTGACTACGTTACCTTGCGATGATTTGAAAAAAGTAGCCAAAGAGGCAAAACAGTCCATCCAAGGAGAGGTGGATGTGAAAGATTAGCTTTCCTTGGATGAGTTTTCATCCGAAAGTTCACACTTTTTTGCAATGAAAAAGTTGTTTCTGGTAACCCCAAAACATGTGTATGCAGTAATTAAATTGTTGGTAATTAATTCATTTAACTTTGAAGCACTAAAGTGTTTAATCGTTATTTAAAGTACATTGTTTTTTTCTGTAATTTTAAAAATAAAATGTTTACATCAGAACCAGACAAACATCAGAGACATTATCAATAGCTTTGCAGGAGAGGGTTAAAACATTTGTCTGGTGCGCACTTATGAGACTCACGTACTTATAACACATGTTTTTTTTTTTTTTTAGTTCATAATTCAATGTAAAACATAATTCCGCATCATATGAAGTAGTTATCTGAACATTTCCATTTTTGGACTTAGGTTAGTCTGTTCCTAACATACAGAGACTTGATTTTTTTCATTTTAAAAACAAAGTTAATTTCCTTACATTCCGCTACATAGTTGTTTACGTATTTACTTTTTTTTAATTATTATTCTGTTAGCTTCTTCACGTTTATAACGTATTTTTGAAATCAATAGGAACCTTTTGTTTGACTTAGACTGTGCACTTCTCTTATGCACACATGAAAAAAAAAGTTGAACGTCGCAAAAGAAAGCATTAGAAATACGTTCAATATGTTCCTAAACAAATGAGTTTTATAAATCTTTTAAGAAATATTTCTTATGAAAAATGTCGTATGATACTCATTATAACACCTTTCTTATTATTCAATAAAAATTCCAATTTAAAACAACAAACATTAATTTTTTTAAGTTGTCTAGTTTGCTTACTTTACATGTCTTTTACTTAGATTTTGATTGTTTTGAATTCAATGTTTAAACAAAAAAGTTATCTGAAGCAGTTAAATACTTTTTTCTTCATCCACCTTTGTCTTATACCCTTTCATTTCACGACAATGTTGACAAGTACAAGCAATTAATTTTGTAAGAAATAATATTTATTGATGTTTAAACAATCATTAAAAGTTAAGAATTGTGTTTCATTTACGTGAATATGAATTATTTTTACACGTTAATTACAAT
Source organism: Uloborus diversus (assembly GCF_026930045.1). Classification (NCBI taxonomy): domain Eukaryota; kingdom Metazoa; phylum Arthropoda; class Arachnida; order Araneae; family Uloboridae; genus Uloborus; species Uloborus diversus. Next base: position 7,391,472 of record NW_026557765.1, read on the forward strand.
TTCAGAATATCATTAAACTGGAAAACTCCACCTTTAATGCAATGAAAAGTCTTTTCTTCGACAGCTTAAGTTCTATTTGGACATGATAAATGAGCCTTTTGTTTACGAAGACAGCGTAAAACTAACAAACAATAATGTCATCAATTTCTCTTCAAAAATGTTTTTTCTTGTGCCTTTGTTTTCGATAAAGAAAAGTTTTCTTTTGAAAAAAGAAATGTTTTAGTCTCTACTGTGTGTTTATTCGTGTGAAATGTAACTTATAGCACATCTAAGATTTGAATAAGTAATAGTTCAATGGTTAGTTTGTATTGTAGCAGTTACTTTATTTAAGAGCGAGAGTAAATGAACATTAAATGGCATTGTTTTTAATTGCGAGAAAGAAAAAAGTTCATGGTGAAATGTTGTTGCTGAAGTAAAACTGATATGCTTAAATGTAAGGGATGAGAATAATTGAGAAAACTTAAAATGGGTAAAGAAATCACGTGCAGTTTATTTTACAGCCTAGCAAATCGGAGAAGCTTAAATTTATACATTTAACCTTTCAAAGAATGTGAATTACAATGAAATCAAAATTTAAAAAAAAATAGATAAATTAATTTGAATTTGGACTCCTTGAATTCAAACTATGTTTTTCGCAATCACGAGTGTATGTGCATGTAGGCGTGTGTGTTTGTGTCCAGGCATGAATGTGTGTGTGTGTGTATGTATATAGGTGTGTGTATGCATGCGTGTGTGTTTGTGACTGTATATATGCAGGCATGAATATGTGCGTGTGTGTGTATGTGAGTGTGTAGGTGTGTATATGTATGCATTGTGTGTAAGACATAGACACAACCTGGAGATGGTTTTCGCTAGAGGAGCAGCATCGGGAGGACGGTGGGCGGGAGTGCTGCAGAGGGTGGCGGGGGGTGGATTAGTTCCAGTTTTAATTGGAATTGCTTTTAGTTAGAAAAAAAAGAAACCATTTTCTAGACGTTTGTTGAGAAACTAACATTGATATGTTGAAATGTAAGGGAAAGTGTTAACTGAGACAGCTCGAAGTACGTAAAGCAATCACGTGCAGTCTGTTTTAATAATTGAAAACGGCGGAGCTTTTATTTTTACTTTTGTCATTGAAAATTATAAGTAAGAAGATAATAATAAAGTAATACAACAATGCAACCACTTTTTGTCCATTTTGCCTAAAAATGTTTTAGTTTAAAAAAATGTTGACTGCGATTAAAAATATTTTAGTAAATAAATAAAACGCATTTTAGTGATTACTACATTTTACTAATAATGTTACATAGCACATATTTTTATTTACATGCAATTCTTACGAATGAATTTATAAAAATGAATTATGCGCATAGCTTAGATGGAATAAAACTTAAAATGCACTTACAATTCATATTTTTATACACTTGATTTTCCCTTAGCATATTTAACAATGCGTAAGTTTTCTAACATTTTTATTCCTAATTTAATTGTTAGTTCAAACAACTGTGTAACAGAACGTATAGTAACGGCTTAAAGTATTAGTTTGTCTAACGTAGACGACTTAATAAATTTCGAAACACTAACCCGTTTTCCCGAAACATATGTGTTTTCTACTTGCGAGGGAAAATATTATACCTAGAGATGTATGAACTACAATTTATATTGTGATTGCATATAGTTATTTTTTTTCATACGTAAATAAGTAGGGGAGACCGGGGCTAGTTTTTTACTGAAGATAGCACTATGTCTCAGCTAAATCCACATACGTCTCTTAATATTACTCCAGATCATATACGACCTTATCCTAAAGCTGGAGAGGGTCAGATCAAAAAAAGAAAGAAACGAAAGAGGTCTATAGCAATACTCTTTAATCCAGTCAAAATGGCTTTTCAGGAAGAAAGAATCGCAACAGAAAAACGCAAATCAATAACAAAAGGTTCCCAAAACGTACAAGAAATCTCTGAGTCCAACAAAAAAAAAAAAAAAAATGCAAACCCAAAAGAAACATAAAACGAAGAACGGAGGTAAATAAAATAGTTCATTTCAAATAATGTTTGCATTTTTCAGCATTTTCTTCTAACATCAAAGTTAAATCTTTTATATCGTGTAACATACCTAATTTTAAAGCAATTATAATACTAATTTCGCTTTTTTTTTCATTCACTGGTAAGTTTACTTGCTTATTTAAAGCACCATTGAGGCTTTATTTCAAATTTTCTGCGTCTATCATGAGTTTTTCCCAATTCGCTAACTTATCCCATACGGCTCATCAACTTACCCCGTGACGGGGAAAGTGTGCGAACTCTGCGAAGATTCACAAAAAATTCGGTAAGAAATATACAAAGCATAGTACTGTCAAAACAAAAATACGACTTTATTGCTGATACCATACAAATAATCAAAGCAATAAAAGAAAAATTTTCTATATACTTTATTTATAATCTTGAAAAAATAAAGTTTTAAATGTCCGCCAACTATCCCCGGTCTCCCCTACAAACGCTTACAATGCAATGGTGATGACAAACAGCATTAACCCATAATCTGAGAATCTTTATTTACTTTCCATTTGCAATATATTTAGGATGCATTATGTAGTATACGCAGATTGCAAAATTTTATTTATTTACTTTTCAATCTTGAGAAGTTGAACTTGGTGTTTAACTTTAGAATAGTTAAAACTCAATTAGTTCAGTCACTGTATTAGTCAGCGGAAAATTATTTGTAACAGAATATTATATATGTAGTGTAATTTCAAGACGAGGTTTGAAATTATGTTTTAAACAGAGTGAGAGAAAATATTTGACTATTTACATGAAAACAATTTCATGTAACTCAAAAGAAAAAGCGTCCATCAAAAAAGAAAAGCCAAATATTTAGTACCTAAAATTGAACTTGGGAATGATTTACATAATTTATATTTTAAAATGTACACACACTTTATTTATCAATACAACCTTTATATATTTATCATTATGAAATATTAAATAAAAAATTACCAACATTTTAGTGCACAAAAATTTTAAACTACTGCATACTGTAAAACCAAGACACGTGTTTCGGGGCTACTTCGGAACCCCTTTTCCAATGCAAAAAAGTGTGAGTTTTTGAAAAATCATCCAAGGAATGCTTTTCTCAAATGCTTTTTTCAAAAAAGGTTACTTGTAACCCTAAAAAACCACGTGTCATGGTTTAACAGTATTCAATAACTTGAACTTTTTGTGCATTAAAACGTTGGTAATTAATTCATTTAATTTTCAAGCATAAAGGTATTTAACCATTCTCATTATGAAATACTTACTATATGCACGCATAATCCCCCCTTTCCCTAATATACATTCTTAATCTTAATAGCATGGATAAAAACTATCTCACAGTATTATTACTGATACTTAATGGGCTTGAAATTATAACTAAAATTATTTCACATTTTGTTTTTTTTCCATAATAGCAACGTCAATAACATTTTTAATTGACAACCCGGTAATGCAATTAACAACAAACATAATTAGTAACTGAGTTCGTATTCGGCAACTTAAAGAAATAACCAAATTAGGAAAGAAACAAAAACCAATTTTTCTGGAATAAAGTTAACACTAATGGACACATAGTAAAGTTTCTAGTGAATAATTGCACAAAAAATTATTTTGATAGTTAAAAGTCAATGACTATAAACTTTTAATTGTTTCAGCTCCATTAGAATTACAAGTTTTAATGAACATCTGATGGATATTATATGAAAGAAATCATTTGCATGATAGCTTTAATTAAACATAACATACAGGACACAGAAAAAGTCTTTCTGGGGGGGACTGATTTTTCTTTTTTTTTTTCAGGATCTAAAGAGACAATGATGTTTCCAGAGCAGCTTTTCTTTGCTTGAAGCTTTAGAGTTAGGTAAAAAAAATGGCCAAATTATTTAGAATTGTATTAATGAGCAATCAGCCGAAGAAGGTTTGAAATGATAAGCGTGAATTCAAACAAAAGGTCAAAGTCATTACTGTAACTTTTTTTGTTTAATCGAATGTCAAAATAAGTGAATTGTTGTGATTAAAGGAATAGAAGGAAATATATGAAGGAATAAATTCACTCGCTTCTGCGTTAATCAGTGTTATAAAAAATCAGAGTGAGATAAAGCATTTGTGTTTTATTTCCATGTTCGTCATGTGAGACTACATTTAGAATACAGTCTAAAGTTGAATATGGTTCTGAAAATATGTTTATTTTATTTTGAAAATCCACACTAATTTCGTATACTAGCACTACCGACTTAATTTTGAAGAAGATAAAGTGGTTTACATCTTGAAGCAAGTTTTGGGGGGGGGGTGTAAAAATCTGTAAAAGCATGCAGTTCTCGCAACAGATGATATACGAGACTATTTTGAAACCTTGAGAAATTCTTCTCAAATTAAATATGTCATTACCTAAAGTTAATTTGATTATATTTTACTATGAGGTACACTTTGATTATTATTTATTTTTATTTATTTATTTATTTATTTTTATTTATTTATTTATTTATTTTTTGCCTAATACGTATACAACTATTTTTGGAAGTATTTTTTTAAAGTTGAATAGGACAAGTCACGGCAGTAAAAAAGAAGCATGTATTATCTTTTCGTTCTCTACATATAAATGTTGTATTGTCTTTTAAATCTTAGTTATGATCAGCTGGAATAAAAGAAAACATGGTATTTTTAAAAACTAAATAATTGGTGAGTGAAAACTAGGCAACGTAAAGAAGAAGTTTTGAGAGTTGCGCATGTCTCCAAACAAATGCTCAGGCGCCACTGTTGCTTGAGGATTTTGTTTTTTTTTTAAACAAATTTCCAATGGCAGGTTACGATTAAGATAAAATAAGAGCATAATTAGTATTTAAATAAGAATGAAAAACGAAGAAAGCGCAAAGGAACGTAGTTAGCCCATTAGGGCACTTTCTTCCCAGTATCAGCAGTGCAGGGTCGAGGAGACAAGTACAAGACAGAGGGAAAGATGGTTGAAAAACCACGTTTTTTTCTACATTGCGAAGCAACCGTTTTGGTCTTTCGCGTACAATAGTCAATCTTAAAAAGTGCGTTGCAAGAAAATAACACTGAAAACAGTTGCATTTAAGGTTTTAGTTAAATAACATTTTCCTTTTCAGTAAATACGAACTATTTGGTTTCATTTAGTTCTCCTATTTGTCGCGTGAAACGACTAAAAACATTAAGTTATGAATTTCATCTTCCCTGCTATCGCTATTGCGAACTAAGTGTTTCCATTTGTCCAGCACATGCTGTACTGTGTGGTAAATAAAAACATTCAAGTTTGCCACTTGGGGAGAGGAGGCCAGGGGAGATAAATAACCCCCTTCGCCCTGGATTTAAAAAAAAAATGCTTCAGCATGTGAGTGAGCATGGTTTGTGCTGTTGTTTCCCGTAAAAAAATGCATCGCCCTTTGCCATTCTGCACTGTAAAAATGAATCAGTAACGTTCCTGGAAAATGTTGGATATAATTTTAGATGTTATAGAGCTAATAGCCTACAGCTAAGCTGAAAATTAGGCAACTCATTTCCAACTGAATTTTGAGGGAGTGGTCTGCCCGAAGAAAATAAAACATGAATCATTCTTTACACTGAAAAACATTTATTTAACATATATTATAAAATGGTTACATTACAATAGTTTGGTCCTCCGAAGAAAATTAAATTATGTTAAATCAAAAGGATCTTACAATAAGTCCATGTAGGTGTCAAAAAGTCCTGTCGATGTTCAATAGTGAATCCCCACAGGTAGAAGGACGGCATCGCAATCTCCCCAGAATTGCACGCTGGTCAGTTCACACCTTAGGAGCCAAATTCACCATATCAGGGAAAAATATCGAAGATGGACACGATCCTTTTTCTTTGGAGACCAAACGACCCACTTAAATTGGACTATAGCTTTTCACTTTTATGGACGTAATGGCAGCACGCGCTTCCAAAACTGAAGACATTAATAGCGAATCATTCAGAAAAGATCAGACCTCACCTGAGAGGCCAGTAGCAAAACTTATGAGGACATGGACGAACACATTTACAAACACAAACAACACAAAACGAGGAGACAAGTGAGAGAGTAGAAGTGCGATCGAGCTACGGCCGGTCTGCGTATTTATGGCCAGATCCGACCGTGCTCGTAACAATGTGACGTTACCTTATTTGCATATTGCAAGAACAACTCAACCCAAGAAAAACGCAGCTTGCAGGTTGCACAATTCTTATTTAATTTGACATTCAGCATCCAACACCTCAACATGGTTTTCTCATGTGTGTCGGAAGTTTACCGACATCTACCGAATGACGGCAACCAATCATAGCGTGCCACATATTTTTCCGAACACTTCCGATTCAAACTCGGACATTTGAGTGTCGGTGGCAGGTGGATGGGATTTCCCGTGCAAGGTTTTTCCCGAAATGGCAAAAGGTAAGTTACATTTTTTTTTTAAACAATATTGGTGAAATCCTTCAAGAAACAAAAAGTAAAGGCATTTAGCCCAACAAGTTCCCCCCCTCTTGAAGGAATTTCATCAAAAACCACATTATATACATTAAAAAACACTTAACTACATTCATATTATATTTACAAAAGATACATTTGAAAAATAGTTCAAAAATTTGATACGCCCCCCTCTTTTAAGTTAATCCCAATTAAATATAACTTTACAAAGTTTATTTAGACAATTCTTAGATAGGGGTTTAGTGAAAATGTCCGCGATGTTTACATTTGTCCTCACATATTTAATCAAAAAACTCTTTTGCTCAATTAAATTTCTTAAAAAATGGTACCTTACATCAATGTGTTTTGTACGGGAATTCTCAATGGGAGACTTAGAAAAATCAATTGTTGCAGTGTTATCACAATAAATGACTGTATCCCTAAGCTGGAGGTTTTCAATATTTAATTCACTTATTTCTGCAATTATCCTCTTCAGCCAGACCATTTCTTTTGCAGTTTCACCAAGTGAAATATATTCTGCTTCCATTGTTTATAACGCAACACATTTATGTTTAAATGTCCTCCAATTAATTGGGACCCGATCAATACACAAAATTGATCCACCCATTGAGACTCTATCTTCCCGATTAGCGGCGTAATCGGAGTCGGAAAATCCCCGTAGATCTACACTACTGATTAAGCTTAAATTTAGTTTGTATGATATTGTATACTTTAAATATCCTAGCAATCTTAATAGAAAATCCCAAAGCTTCCTTCCGGGATTTGCTTGAAATTGGGAAAAAATATTCACCGCATAAGAGATGTGAGGCCGGGTCTTTCCCGCTATGTATGCCATACAACCCAACAAATTTCTGTATGGGAGCTTTTCTGCTTCCCTGTTTTTCTTCCTCAGTTTTCGGGCAGTCGTCTTTCGACAAAACTGTACCCTTTGAGATTGGGAGGGTTGAATTTGGCACATAGTAATCGGAGAATAACCCCAAGACCTTCGAAATGTAAGAGCTTTGGTGAATAAAAAGATTATTTTTATCTTCCACAAATTCAATCCCCAGTAGCTTTCTGGTTTTCCCCATTTCTTTAATATCATACATACTTTTAATTTCATTAATTACCTTTTTAATTAAATTTTCATTTTTTGCTAGAATTATTATATCATCTACATAAATAAGAAGAAAAGTGTCTTTGTCTCTATGATATACACAATTACATCCTTTTAATTTTTGAAAACCAAAACCACAAAGAACACTGTCTATTTCTAAGAACCAGTTTCTTCCGGACTGGTGTAGTCCATAGAAAGACTTCAATTTACAGACAAAATTAGGGTGGCTTTTACTGACAAAACCCTCTGGTTGTCTCATGTAGATTTGTTCCTCTAAGTCAGCATATAGGTAAGCATTTTTTACATCAATTTGTGAGTGACACCATTTTAAAAGACACATAAAAATAGAAAAGAAAACTCTCACAAGTGAAAACTCAATTACTGGGCTAAAAACTTCAGAATATGACTCAATTGACTGACGGTCCCCCCTTACAACCAATCTGGCCTTGTATCTTACAATTTCACCCCTGTCATTTACCTTGAGGTCGTAGACCCACCTATTTCCCAAAATTGGTTTCCCCTCTGGTGGGGGTACAAGGTCCCACACCTCTCTTTGCTTAATGACATCTAACTCAGACTCCATGGCCAGTTTCCAGTTGTCCACCTCGGGGGTAGCGATACATTGCCTATACGAATTCGGTATAGAAATTTCCACTAAACTTGCTTCTTCACCTTCTCCCGAACTTTCACTCTCGTCACAGATTTCCCCTCCTGTTGGATTTTTAGTTGAAAAGTCAAAAAGTTTTGGTTTATATTCTATTTTATTTTCACTACAATATTTTAAAACCTGTTTTAGTGAATTTAATCTTACTTTACTTTTACCGGCAATTGTATAATAAATATCAGTCCTATCCCCGGTCTTTCTCCTTTTGGCTTCTCTAACCCATTTAATTTTTTCACAGGGAGTCTGCTCAACGCTCTCCTGGATTTCCTGTTCAAGTTGAACTTCACTCATAGGCCTGATAAAGTTAAATTTTCTCTCATTTTGATTTTGGACTTTTAATTCCCCCCATTTTTCATTTTCATTGAACTTTACGTTAATAGTCTCTGTGACTGTTCTGCTTTCATGATCCCAGATTCTGTACCCTTTGGTACGTAAGGCGTATCCGACCATGATCCCCTTGGTAGCCCTCATATCTAACTTTTTTAGTTTAGACTTAGGCTGACCTACATAGGCAGTACACCCAAAAATACGTAGGTGTCTCACTGAAGGTTTACGCCCAGAAAACAGTTCAAAAGGGGTTTGGTCCATATTTCCTATTACTGTCCGATTCCTTACGTAATTAAAACAAAGAGCGGCTTCAGCTCAAAATTCATCCCCCAATCCAGAATCATTGAGCATAGACCTCACACCATTCATTATGGTTAAGTTGTATCTTTCTACTACCCCGTTCATTTGCGGGGTGTAGGAGTTGGTCCGCTCTATCTTTATTCCCTGATTGGTGAGATAGTTCTCAAAATCTTTGTTAACAAATTCTGTTCCGTTATCGGAACGGATAGCCAAAATTTTTGAGTTCAGGAATCTTTCAGTCCTTTTTTGAAAGTTGACAAAAACATTAAAGGCTTCACTTTTTGCTCTTAAAAAGAAAACATATGATTTTCTTGTGAAATCATCTATAATTATAAAAATATATTTCTTTCCCCCCAAGGACTCGGTCTGAAGGGGTCCCATCAGGTCCATGTAGAGCAATTGAAGTGCAGAGTTAGTACGTCTTTCTGGCATAGATCTAAACGATCACTTCCTCATTTTCCCCAATTGACAAGGGTCACAATTGGGTTTTTGCCCCTTCTTAATCTCTAGTCCCTGGACTGCACCAAGTTTACTCGTTTTGGTGATACTTTCCATATTTATATGGCAAAACCTCCTATGCCATTTTTCCATATCAACACTGACCATATTGGCCCCTTCAGACGGGTCCTTGGTCTTAAAAACTTTTGTATAATTAACATTTTCACAATCAATATAAAAATTTGGTTTAACATGATAAAGTTTATTTATTAAATTTGCTGTAAATAGTTTAACATTTTCTTGATTAAAAACACAGATCTTTCCGGGCAACCATTTGAGCTTATAGCCCTGTCTGTCTATACAAGAACCAGAAATTAGGTTGCGTCGCAGTGTTGGAGCATAGAAAACATTATTAAGGGTGATGGTAACTAATTTTCCATCCGATTCAATTTTAAAAATTACTTTCCCAAAGCCCTCTACTTGGCTCTTCACGTTTCCTACAGCTACCTCCATTTGTGTGTTTTGTACAGGCTCTAGCTCGGCAAACAATGACTTATCTCGACAAAAATGAGATGTACTGCCGCTATCCAATAGCCATGTATCCTCACATTTTGGGTAGGTAGTGTTTGCAGAAATTTCGTTTTCATTTACTGAACAAAACATTCCTGCCTGAGGGTCTTTTTTGGTTTTGAATTTAAAATTCTTATCCTGTTTTACTTTGTTACGGCTCCAACACCTCGACGCAATATGCCCTTTCTTTTTACAAATGTAACAAACTTTATTTTTAGCAAGAAATTTACTCCTACCATTTGCCATTCCGGAGTTTCCGGGTTTTGAAAACATTGCCGAATTTTCTACATTAGACTCTTCGGCCAAATACCTAATCCTGCCTTCCTCAGCCAGTAGTTCGCTTTTACTTTCGAGAAGGTAAATCTCTCTTTTTCCCATCTGTAGATGGCTTGAACAATACTGCTGAAATTTGGAGGTAAATGCCGTATCAATTGAAAAGTTCTGAGTTTTTCTTCCATAATATATCCATTTTCGACTAATTGGTTAAAAATTCCCCCCAACCTTGCAGCGAATAATCCCACCGTTTCACCTTCTTGCATTTTGCAAGAGAAGTAGGATTCCCATAGTGCGGCTACTCTGGCCAAAGATGGGGGTTCAAAATTTGTCTTAAGGGCTTTCCAAGTTTCACTAGGATCTTCCAAATTATCAATTAACCTTTTTATGTCCTTTTCTAAGTTTAAATAGATGATGGCTAAAGCTTGGCCACATCTTTTTCTGTCAGCACTAGTTAATTCCCCTTCTGTTTTTTTTGGGTAATCTCCCATAAATCCCTTTCTACGAGCACCATTTTTATATCTTTGGACCAGGTAGCCCAATTATGGGAGCCCAACTTCTCAACATTTCTATAATCTTTCTCCATAATAAAAAATGATTCGATTTTCTCCGGGCAGGTCAACCACACGACTCTGCTACCACTTGTTGGATATAATTTTAGATGTTATAGAGCTAATAGCCTACAGCTAAGCTGAAAATTAGGCAACTCATTTCCAACTGAATTTTGAGGGAGTGGTCTGCCCGAAGAAAATAAAACATGAATCATTCTTTACACTGAAAAACATTTATTTAACATGTATTATAAAATGGTTACATTACAATAGTTTGGTCCTCCGAAGAAAATTAAATTATGTTAAATCAAAAGGATCTTACAATAAGTCCATGTAGGTGTCAAAAAGTCCTGTCGATGTTCCATAGTGAATCCCCACAGGTAGAAGGACGGCATCGCAATCTCCCCAGAATTGCACGCTGGTCAGTTCACACCTTAGGAGCCAAATTCACCATATCAGGGAAAAATATCGAAGATGGACACGATCATTTTTCTTTGGAGACCAAACGACCCACTTAAATTGGACTATAACTTTTCACTTTTATGGACGTAATGGCAGCACGCGCTTCCAAAACTGAAGACATCAATAGCGAATCATTCAGAAAAGATCAGACCTCACCTGAGAGGCCAGTAGCAAAACTTATGAGGACATGGACGAACACATTTACAAACACAAACAACACAAAACGAGGAGACAAGTGAGAGAGTAGAAGTGCGATCGAGCTACGGCCGGTCTGCGTCTTTATGGTCAGATCCGACCGTGCTCGTAACAATGTGACGTTACCTTATTTGCATATTGCAAGAACAACTCAACCCAAGAAAAACGCAGCTTGCAGGTTGCACAATTCTTATTTAATTTGACATTCAGCACCCAACACCTCAACATGGTTTTCTCATGTGTGTCGGAAGTTTACCGACATCTACCGAATGACGGCAACCAATCATAGCGTGCCACATATTTTTCCGAACACTTCCGATTCAAACTCGGACATTTGAGTGTCGGTGGCAGGTGGATGGGATTTCCCGTGCAAGGTTTTTCCCGGAATGGCAAAAGGTAAGTTACAAAAATTTTTTTTAAACAATATTGGTGAAATCCTTCAAGAAACAAAAAATAAAGGCATTTAGCCCAACAGAAAACAAGGGGCAATTGATGCACTCAATTACTGCCAAGTTTGCCACTTTGTAGATGAGGCCAGGGGAGATAAATTACCCCCTTCCCCCTGGATTAAAAAAAAGTACTTCAGCATATGAGTGAGCTAGTTTGTGCTGTTGTTTTCCATAAAAAATGCAATGCACTTTGCCTTTCTGCACTGTAAAAACGAATCAGTAACGTTCCTGGAAAATAATGGGCAGTTGATGCACTCAATTACTGCCAGTAACATATCTTTCAGAAAACAGAAATGTTTTTCTCTTAAAGTCAGTAACTTTAATCTTTCCAAATAATGCAGAAATATATCTTAATTAAAGTCTATGTCTATGGATCTTTCAGAGAAAACGTAAGAGCCAGTTTTTATAAGAGTCAGGCAGGTCAGATAATGCCATTTTTGATTTCGCTGAAAATTTTACAGTGGTTTCTTCGAATGATTTTAGAAGACATATATGTTTTCTTTTCTTCCAGAAAGAAAATTTTTTTGGAGGAAAAGAAAAATTATGTGTCTTCTAAAATCTTTAAAGGAATCTACCATAAAAAATTGAGCAAAATCAAAAATGGTGTATATCCGAACAGCCCATTTCTGCCCGGTTCTTATAAAAACTCTCTTAAGTGGATTTTAAGAAGTAGCTTAGCGCCTTCCTAAATAAGCAAGAAAGCTCCGAAAATATTATTCCAACTAGGACTACCACTAAGACAGCATTGCGAGTACTAAGCATCTCACTTGCTTACTATTCTTGCAAATCTGCGGAATTCAGAGACTTATTCGCTCTCATTGGAAGCTTAATCAATTTGGATGGGCCGTAATTGCTCTTAAGCCGATACACTAATTAAATACGTTCAGTTCATCTCTAAACTGGCAGCTAAAAATATTTTTCCCTATAGTAAGAAATCTGTATTCGCGGAAATTGAAGTAAATCAGGAAACCTTTTGACAAATATGCTTAATTTTAACAGGAAATTGGTGAAAACCTGGGAAATCTCAAACGTCCCATGGAAATTACCGGCAACGCTTTCGAAAAGTGTGGAAAAAATTCAAAATAACGGGTCTGAAAATATCTAAATTCCTTATCAATTAATCCTTTTTTTTAACAAACGTTATTGCTTGTAAAATGAGTTAAATAAAAGTAAGTAAAATATGTCTTTTTGTCATCTAAGCACCATTATACACTGAAAAAGCTTAGTTATTACAATGATGCGTTTAGCTTTTAATGTATATTATTACTACAGATAATTATATAATTATATTAACTATTTAAATTACCTTAATCACTTCTCAGATTGTTTTTTAAATAATTAGTTAATTTAGAGAGTGTCTCAGCAAATACTGCTGTGTAAATTTAAAAATTAAAGTGTTTTTCCTTAAACTCCATATAAACTTTTTTGACATTTAAATATAAATGAATGCAGGAACTGTATTCGGTAATGTAATAATAAATGTTACCACGAATCTAGACTATTAAACTTCAATCAATAGCATTCAATTCTATTCATCTTTGACCATATAAACACTTAATTACTCTTAAGAAATATTTTTAGAGATCTGAATTCAGTCTCACTTACGAGATTTTAAGAATTGAGATATTTCTTTTTTAAAACCATTCTTCTATATTTTTCCCGTTCTGTTTGTAACATATTTCCCGAACTTTAGACAGTTCTGTGATTGGCCCGTTGCGAGTCCCCCCCCCCCCCTTGTAAGTCCTTTAGAAAACATTCCGTCCCCAAGGAAGCGCGTAACTACTTTTACCATTACGAAGAGATTTATAAGGCAATTTGTAAACCCGGATTGTCTTTCCGTGTCGGAAATATCAAGGGAAGAATTCCGGCACATTTATTTCCCTGATGGATATAGAACTTGGTTTGTATTTTTATCTTTAACAAGCAGAATGTAAGAGAGAAGGCGAAAAGAAGTTTTAATTTATGCGTAAAGATTCAATTAATTATTTTTCATTTCGGTCTAAATCGCATTTCGGTAATTAGTTCTGCCATTAAAAAATAAAAAAAAGCTCTGATACGATTTTCGATAAAATTCAGCATTGTTTGGACAGTATGACTTCATATAAAATCTGCAGTTTTGTCTAAAAACTATTGCAAAGAAGTATGTAAAGTTTTTAAAAAATCCATCCTATTGATTTATCAGCATTAGTGCAACACTAAGCAATTATTTACATACAACTACAATTAGACACAACGGCAAAACTCACAGCGCTAAGGCGTTTCAACAGAGCTTAAAAAGCTGTCATCCAGTCATTATCAGACAACTGACAACTGATTGTGGAAATCAAAGCAAGTAGAGGAAAAGGTGTAAATATGGTCTTCTAATTTTGTTTTTGATTTAAAGTTACTTCAATTCGAAAAATTCTAGATTTTCGTCTTTCTTTTACAAATACGACAAGAATCCTATATGCGAGAAGGTAGAGCAATCATTAATGTCAAAGATTTTATTTCCAAAATTGCGATTCACAAAATGGTTTAAGAACAGCTCCAGAAAAAAATGGTGTGTAAATATGAGTACCCTTAAAAAGATCACCAAAAATAGTTGAAACAGGACAAAATTATAAAAAATGGTACAGAATTTATTTATTAGGAGGGGGGGGGAATATTTAAATAAATCGCAAACATAACTGGTGCTTTAAAAAAGTGCACTATCCAAGTGTGCCCGCATTTGGCAGAATTAGCTTGTGCCGGATGTGGGGCGCGCAATTCATACACACATTTTCCCGAGGGCTTCAAGGAACTTTCCATCCCGAAAAATGCAAGTTGCATCGCTTAAGAATTAATTTTTGGTGGTTAAAAAAAATGTGGTATAGTTATGGGAAGTCTTTAATATGGGACCAATATTTACACCTACTACAACTAAGAAAGATAGCTACCCTTATACGTATAACGTAAAAGCGTGCCTGACTAAAGGAGTGCTTCAAAAAAAAAAAAAAAAAAGCTTAAGATCTCCGCTTTCCGGATGCCATTGTGAAATTGGTTTTATCTAAACGTAAGAACATGAAAATAATATGGTTTCTCATAACTTCTAAAAAAAACATCGAATTGCACAATAACTCAAGCTGCAGCCACACTACTTGAAAGAATGTGTCCAACTGCTCTCTGCTGTCTAATATTAGTAAATTTCAACATATACAGTCCTCACGGCCAGTCTTCAGTACCCCCCTCCCCAAGCCATCAGGGAGGAGTGCCCGTAGTTGCACCTGTGCCCATTTTTACACCGTTTCCTCTACTGTTAATAGGAAAACGCAAAGATTCTGGAAATATTTACATTGATGTGTAACAAGAGTTAACAATATAAAGGGCTCACACCCTAGATAGGAGTAGAATAATTTCAAGGGAGACACCAGTAAATAAAAACTAATTTTAAAAAGTAACACAAACTATAATTTACTCGATTTACATATCAGTATTTAAAAATATTTAAAAATCTCACAAATGTTGTAAAAGTGACTGATTTTACAAGCAAAGGTCACTTGGTCCTAGATTTAAAAAAAAAGCTGTTTCTCGGGCTTTATATGTTCTAATAATAATAGATTTTAGTAGTAATGTGTTTAAAATTAAGCTATGCGTCTTAAGCAACACTAAATGTCGTGAGTAAACGTATTTAGATTCTTGTTTGATGACCAGTTTCCGATTTTACTACTTTTATTGACCACATGCGGCTGGGGATGACATTTGATTACGATTTCTTATCAAATGTTTCATCAAAAGTCGCCAAATATGATGCCAATTTAAGGAAATATGTTTAATGTCTGGTTAAGCTTTACATGTTTAAATTTCCACAAAACTTGTTAAATGATTTCTAAGGAAGCCGCAGGCACCATCCATCGTGATTTGGAATGAAAGATAACGGGAAAAAAAAAACTAAAAAAATATTAAGGTTAGAAAAATCTCTTTGTGGAAAAACATAAATGTAACAATTGGTTCGTAACAGTATTATTTTGCCCAGGACAACTAATTGACTAGCAAGAAGTAATTGTTCATCCCTCGCATCATAATCGAACATTTTCAAATCACCTTCAGTTTAGGATAACTCTGCATATTATAACTATCGTTTTGAATTGCACTTTTGTCCGAGCAAAACATCTTACAAGGCATAAAAAGAAAAAGAGTCTGCCTCATTACAAAGATACCTGAGGCACAAGCCATGCCCACTTTTGTCATACAATTAGGAAGTTTGAGACTACTTTCTTTCATTAGTACTAACAAAATTAGGGTGAGAGACATTTTCTTACGCAAGAATATTTAACTAAGACGTACCGAAATATTTGCAACAACCATTAATTTGAAGAAAGTTGAAGTATTGTACTTAACTATTGATGAATTATGTATATGTAAGTAAGTCCGGAAAAGGAACTAGTCGATGAAAAAGCAGTTGCAGTACTTGCATGGAAGTAGTAATTGAGTTACTAATTAGATTTCCTTTTGTCAAGCAATTAAGGGCTTAGCAAACGTGTTTCTATAATTAGTATTGCAATAAGGGAAAATAACTAGTTAGAGCAAATAAGCAGTAGAATAGTTTTCTGCTCGAATGGGTAAAGAATAGGTTTTGGGTCACATGCTTAGTATTGGAGCATTTATGTAAAAAAGCTCCACGGTAAAATATGTATAAGTGAAAGTTTTGAAATTTAAATTTGTGCACAAAAATATACATCTAATGTTCAAATCTAATGAAAAGCGGACTTAGCAACTAATTTGCGTAACAATTTAAGTAGCTCAATGTAGGATTGATCGATGTTTTACTTACTTGATTTGGTTAGCTTTACACTTCATTATGCAATAAGTAAATTGTTTTAGAGAAAAAAAAAGCCATTCATTAACCTAAAAAAGAAAAATGTTTGCTTTCTTCTGAAATAAATAAACCCTTAAAAAATTAATGGAACTTTACAACGCATGGTAACGCTGTTGCATTTTTCAGCTGAAAGGGGTTCATCTATTTGCACTTGTATTTAACTTATTTATTTAAAAGAAGCTTCATCATGAGAAAATTATTTTTCGTTGTTACTTGAAACACTTTCTAAGAAAAATACCAGACGTAAAATGTAAAATCCTGTGTCTTTTACACGTATGTCATAAATCTGAAAAGAAATATATATATATATATATATATATATATAATATATATATATATATATATATATATATATATATATATATATATATATATAATATATATATATATATATATATATATATATATATATATATATATAAACTAGTCAAAACTGGACAATACAGGATGTATCCAGATTAAATGGACAGAAATAATTATTTATCCAATATCATTCACATAAAATTTTTTTTAAAAAAAAGGTGGAAAAAAATGTTGGAATTTGTGCAATTTAACTAATCTCACCAGGGAACCACACGAATTCAGTAATCATGAAAAAAGTTCAAAATGGTCGCATACGAAAGAGTATATTTAGATTTTTTTTTTTTTTTTTTTTTTTTTGCCCCATGAACTGTGTACCCTTGTTATCTCGTTTTTGAGGTACGTTGTCTTAAAGTCTTCAGAAATCACAAGACAATTTAAGTTTAATCTTCTTTTAAGTTTGCCGTTTATCTGGAAAAACTTTTCACTAGGTAAGCCTGATAGTGGTTCTAAACTTAAACACACACAAGTAAAGTAGGAGTGCCTGTTTACTTCAAAAGCGATATTGTTACCCCCTCCCCGCCACAATATCCTGGAAAGCCTCACAAAAACAAAAGGAACCCCTCACTCCCAGCAAACTAGTGAAGAATACCTCTAAAAACAACCCCAAAAGATTTTAATGTAGCAGTCTGTGCCACGAATTACCCCTCCCCTCCCCTTGCCCACACCTCCCGGAAGTTACCTCTGAGGAAAGAATTTACTTAAAACATCTTTGACGCACTTTGTTCAAAAATGGCAATGAGATGTCTTGTCAGATACAGATGTTGAATTCGCGTCGTATATTCCCATATCCGAACGAAACTCGCTAAATTTGACGACTTTACTTAAAATTTCGGCAGACTTTAAGACCTCATATTTCGATAACGTGGCCACGAGGGACTTGATTTTTGTGCCACAAACATATTTTAAGATCCTCTTCCAATTGCTACCAGTTTGGATTTTTTTCGTATTTCCTTGATTGTGTGGTTTCCTCGTCAGATATGCCCGATTCGACATCCATGTGTTTACTCAGCAAATGTCTCACCGACAAATGAGTTCTTTCCACTGATTTGCACCAGCATGCTTCCGTCCATCAAATTATTTGGTGGATATATAGGGTCCTTTTTTTTCAGTTCAAGAATGCAAGAAGGAAGTACGGACTGTACATTTTTTTCTTAAAAAAATATGCATTTTAATAAATTTTATCAACAGAAACACGTTGTCAGTTTGGTGCCTTTGAGAGACTGATATACCGCTGACATATTTTCAGATAATTCAAAAATTACATTGAACATTTGGAAAATGGTGAATTTGGATTCTTATCATCTCTATCTTACACCTATATGCACATTCTTTAATACCCATATTAGATTTTTCTGTGAGACACTACTAGCAGATATACGACACTTATTTCTGAAAAAAAAATGAAATGTGACTGTTTTGATTTAATGTCATCACTCTACAATTTAAAAAAAAAGAACGCAGATTATAGTTTCACTAAATACAGACTCTGTTTAAGGACAATACATCCCTCGTACAAAAGGAATCTCTTTCATTTTGATAAAAACGTCTATTAGCTTTCAAGTGAACTTCTTAGAAATTTTGTAAGCTAGCCAAGTTTTAGAATTAGTATAGTTACGTGGCACAAAAATGTATGTTTATGCAGATAAATTCACTTACAGCATTTTTCTAAATACTCGACATTTCGAATTTTTACCCAAGAAGAACGTCTCGAAAACTTCTAAACAAACAAATCCAGTCTCTGAGAACTTGTAGGACCATTTCCTTCGAGACAACATATTTTAAATTAACATATCAATAGTATTCATTGTACTCCGTTGAAAGACATTGAATTTGGATCTTTTCTTTTGAAAAAGTGATTCACCAAGTGTAAATATTTTTCTTTTTTTTTGTTATTTAAGCGTGGTTTGAATCGGTATTTTCAAAAATTCTCTGGCCTTTTCAAAAGTTTCTACTTTTTTTATGTCTATCGGAAAATAGACAATAGCAAAGAAAGTACGCTTTCTTTCTTTTCTTTTTATGTCCGAGTTCAACTGCTTCGTTACAGATGCTTCAAAGTTTTTAATTTTAACAAATATATTGCTTACTATTTCTAAATATATCAATACGTGAAACGACGTTGCTCTTTATATGCACGTATATATAAAAATCAGTATTTGTTTCTTTGTTTGTGCCCGATGCCCAGGAGTCTCTATATCACATACACAATTTCACAATGTGTGGACATATTACAGACGCTTCGCGATTTTAGCGATAAAGAATAGGGTTGCGGTTTTCTTTACATTTGAAAGCTACTGTTAATGCAATTTAATGCGTTTTTTGTTTACTTGGTAAAACAATTTAAATTGCAAAAGAAAAGAAAACCCGCTTTAGCCGCGAAAAGGCTGTTTTACGACAGCGAGGTCAAATTGCCACGCTATGCGATTGACATCACAGTTGGCGGATTATTTTCAGTTTTAAAGCAACTATAAATGCACGTAAATGTATGTTTTTGTTGAAGTACACAGCAAGTAACATGAAATATACCTCATTACGTTGTAAAATAGTATATTTACATCCATAGCAATTTCACAATGAACGAAAACTACATTTAAACTGAGTAAAACAACTTATGTTTCCCTTACGAAAAAATATATTTCACATTTCATCAAGTCTTGGGAAAAGAGTAATATAGAATTAGGGTTATCTAAATTCACTATATTATTTACAGGAAATAAATAGCTTACGTCTTAAAGTTGCAGCGTTGACATCTATGGTACATGGAAGTAAAAGCAATGCAACAGAAGAATCGTACTAGAAGTTATAATATTAAAAATGAAAATTAAAAATTAATTTGAATTTTGACATCCAGAATTTAAATTATGTTTTTCGCAATCACGTGTGTGTTTGTGTCTGTGTGCAGGCATGAGTGTGTGAGTATGTGTGTAGGTGTGTATGTATGCGTGTGTGTAGGTGTGTATGTATGCGGGTGTGTAGGTGTGTATGTATGCGTGTGTGTAGGTGAGTATGTATGCGTGTGTGTAGGTGTGTATGTATGCGTTTGTGTGTGTAGGATATTGACGCAACCCAGAGACGGTCTTCGCGAGAGAAGCAGCATCGGGAAGGGCCGGTCGACAGTGGTGCTGCAGAGGTGAGGCAGGGGGAAAATAAAATCATAGGAATTTAAAAGAGTCAAATGAGATCAATAAGCAATGTGACTGCATAAAAAATGAAATAGGATAAAGAATTGTGCAGAATAGTTATGAAATAAGACATATTTAATTGATAAGAATACGAAACATTCGTTTAATGTAAAATCATCAATACCATTTCCAGCTAGTGTTTATAGTCACATAGCTTAAGCTTACAGAAGTCGACAGCTAACACTATGCAGATATCTAAAGCCATACTTAAGTTAAGTATTCCATATGACATCGGTAAAATCAATAAAGAAAATTACAAGAAGTACCCTTTTGTTATTTACTTTATCCTGCTAATAAATATCACTCAAAGTTTTCAGAGCTTACGTCAGATTGATCGTTATAGATCACGTCGAGAGCAAGAGAAACAGGCATCTCCTAATGAAAAGGGTTACGTCATGATGAATAATGATAACAAATCACCTCATAATAACGATTCCTCTTGGAATTACTCCAGCAAATAGTGATAACCAAGACTCATGGGTTTCGGTCTTTTATTTACTAAAATTACCTGGCCTAATTCAGGTGATATCGCCAATTAAATTATAGTTATTATTTTTTGAAAAAAAAAAACTCTTAGACTGATATAAGACTGCATGCTCCATCACGTAAAATTCCTTTATTCATACATTAAGAGTAAAGTTTGTGCTTTTCCTAAAGTTCATGCATTTTTGATCATAGGATTAAATTAAAACTTACTGAGATTCCATTATTAGGTAGACATTTAATATTTTATTTTTGAATTAACTATTTATTCTTTTTCAGGTTACTAAAACATTGTAGACCTTAGTATAAATCAAACAATGAATCGAACATTTATCAGAACCCGAAAGATATACAAAAAACGGCTTTGTCTTTAAAAAATGACAACAGATATTACTACTTTTAAAATGTGCGTTTGTATTATTTTGTGCGTTTGAACTTGAGCATTACTCGTATAAGACCCTTTGAAAGAAAACCAGCTTGTTACGCAGCCCTATTCAAAGTTGTAAATATTTTTTAAAAAAGCTTGTATTATCGTATTCTATGCTTTTCAAAGTTGTTTTTTTTTTTCTGTACTGGAGTGGACTACATGTGTTACTGCATAGTTAACTTAAACCTAGATAAGTGGGGCGAAAAGCAGGGTAACTATTTCACCATTTCACTTTGCCCCCACTTCCCTCTATAAGTAAGATGTGAAGACGTTTAAAAATATATCAGCTGCTTAGGCATTATCGTGGGCCTCCTCCGCACGTGCATGATTGATTATATATATATATATATATATATATATATATATTACTGTCCGTTCACGATAACTCTAAGTCCGATAACTCAAAAATTACTATAACTCGAAGTTTTTATCAAGACCCGACCCCTTTGCCTTTAATTTCAAGCAAATTATTCTCAATGTCTCGAAGTTAACTTTCTTTGACTCAAAGTTTTTCAAAGGTGAGTTGAAATTTATTTCGAAAGAGCAAAAAAAAAAAAAAAAAAGAAGAAAGAAACAAAGAAAGAAACAAGTGTCTATGACAGAAAAATTCATTCACTTTCACTTGCTATTCCCGCACAATAGACCTCTAAAGCAAGAAGAGCATTTGTTGAGCCAATGTGCGATCAAGTATTTACACGTGCGGAAATGAGTTAGCTTGTTTTCTTTCGTTGCACTGAACTGTTTACACAACATGTTGCTGGACTACGAAGTAAGTTGTCAAGTCAACTGATTGTATCTTTATTCAAAGGTTGACGTAAGTTAAGATGCGTTCTCCTTCATTCCTTAATTCGACCATTTGCTGATAAGTTCGTGAGAGACGGAGTGAGTATTCTTTACTAACAAAGATGCCTAAACAAGTACTCTGTCAATGATATTCAAAGAAAAAGAGAAACTTCTAAAGCGGTAGAATCCAGGAATCCAAATTTGAAACGAATGAAGATGTGCACCTTTTCTAAAGTAGAATCAGCTCTATTCAAGTGGTTCCAGTAGTATCGAAATCAAATCCATGTTTTTGATTTTTTTTCTCCCATATTTTTGGTTAAACTGTGCATAATGTGCTTAAAATTTTAAGTTATGTAATTTTGTCAGTTATCTGTAATTAGTAATTAAAATATTCGATGGATTTTAATATTAAAATGTCGAAAACTGAAACTAGCCGTAAGTCAAACTGCCTATTAGTCGAAGTTTTTCGTCTGTCCCTTTAGATTCGAGTTATCACGAATTGACTGCATGTGTGTGTGTTAGCGTATTAAACATTTACCATCAAATTGCTTTACATATTTTCTTTGGATTATAAAAACATAATGGATGATGATATTTTATGGATACTCTTGAAGTTCAAGTCTTTGTGTGAATTTACATAGAAGTGGGCAAAAATACTTACTCAACAAACAAATTTAAGAGATATCTTGGGAGCTGAAAACTTTCGGATTTTATTTCGTATCATAAAACAATCTTTTCAAGCAGTGTAACTACAAAAATATTGCCTATTCATTTAAAATTGCGTTTGTATGTTCCAAGAGTTTATTGTTTATTCAATCAATTGTAAAATGTTTTATGGTATACTACTAAGTAAAGCACTAAAAATTGAATAAAATCTCTGTGTTTAGTACTCCTTCTAACAAAAATATTTAGTGATCATACATGACCATTAGTCATTAAAAAATGTGAAGCATTTTCGTAAAATTTGGAAACACTATATGAGTTAATCAGCGTAACATCATTTATTTGAACGGCATTGCTCTTAATTTTGTGCAAAGTTGAGTTTTACATAAATACTTTACCTTCTCCCATCATCTTCTTAAGCTCCAAAGCACTTATTGGGTCTTGACTTGATCCACCCTTTTGCCGTACACAACCCCTTTCTAGATTTGCGCTTCTAATTACACATTTTTATTAGGGCAAGTTCATTCAGTAACGTCGTATTTCCATTTTTTCTTTGAAAGTCTTCATTGCCTTGTATCTTTATTTGTCCTTTGTTTTTCTCTTTCTTGGTCACTATCCATATTTTATCGCCATACGTCTCAATTAATCGTTTTGTACAGACTCATTTTTAATGGAATTGTAAGCAATTTATTTTTCAAAAGGTAACTGTATGAAAAATTTGCCCGATTCCCCTTTAAAACTCCTGCATGTATAATATTTATTTTCGTTATTGTCTGCATCATTGATGATGGAGCCTAGTTAGGTAAAGCTGTGGAATGTTTCAAAATAAGTTGAATAACGGAAAGTTTTGTAACCTGACTAGTCAGTGTTTTAGTCATTTCCATATTGTTTCTTTTTCCATCGTTGATAATAAGCACCTCCTTATAATCTGCTCCAATTAAACGACTAGCGAGCGAAGTTAGTGCTGATGCATTTCTGCTTAAAACCACCAGCAAAATTGCAAACTTTGAAATTTTCGTTGCAAATGTTCCATACAAGCAAGTTAACAAAAATATGATCCAACAGTGAGGAGAGCACCAGCAATTAGGACAAAGTCTTCAGTTACAAAATGGATGACACGATTTTATGGATGATCTTGAACTTCGAGTCTTAGTGTGAATTCATTAATCGTTCTGCAAAATTACTACAGCCGTAGTGGCTCTTAGCGTTACCTCAATTAGAATGACTAAGTTAAATGATATTTCCTTAGCTCAGCTGAAAAACCTATCATTTTCTTTCTTTCAACCCTAGGCTTGTCTGAAGTCAATATTTAGGGCAAATAGATCCTTAATATGTTCACAGAATTCAGTGATATGAGGCAGTGAGAAGATAAGGGGTGTAAGTGTCAAAATTAAAAATGTGGAGACATCCAGTTAAAATCGTAGAGGAACCTCTCCTCCGTTGAGGTGCAAGAGATAGTAGTAGTAGCCCTGGTAGGTGCTGCCATGCAGCATGATGTAGAAAAAAAAAATCTTGGACATTTTCAAATCTTGAAAATGTCCTTTTACACCTCTTTGCTTCTCACTTCCTTATAAATAAAACTGTTAATATAACGTTCGCAGTAAATGGTAGTAATTCATTTAACCCTAGAGCAGTCGCGTTTCCCTTTGTTACGCTAGTGCCCGCGCTTCGATCTTTTCCCCGCCGTAGCGATCCGTGAGACGAAAGCAGAAGAAAGGAAGTGCCGAGGAGAAAATGGCACCTGACTAGGATGTCGTGCTATTGATCTAAATGACCAACATACATTCCCAAAAGCTGTGCAACCTTGAAATACCGAAGAAAGTTCTCAGAACTAAGTGTGTGGGCTGGGGAAAATCTGACTATTAGCTACACAGATGGGCCCCATTATTAGAATAAGGGGTGGTGGGATAGAGCGAAATACCTGACAACGGGCGGTGAATCGACCGTAGCACGACTTCTCTAGGGTTAAGCAACAAATACAATCAACTCGTTTTAGTTGTGTAATTTGGCAACTACAAATAACGAATAGCAAAACTATTCTTGTATTAAACAAATACAATCGAGCCTGCTTATTAGAATATCGGTTAAAAGAATATCCCAATTAATATAATACATTTTCATTGTGTTAAACCAATATAATGTCTTATTTTGATTCCAGTTGATGAAATATCCCGCTTAATATAAAACATTTTCATTGTACCAAACCAATATAATGTGTTATTTTGATTCCAATTGATGGAATATCTTGCTTATTAGAATATTTTTCGTGGAAAAATGACTATTCTATTGAGCGGGTTCGACTGTATTATTTCCGAAAAACCTAAAACTATTGTTGGAGCAACATAACTTGGCAGCATCGTATGGCTGCGATTAATATTTGCGCAGCCTTCACAGGTTCTGTCAGGTTATGATTGCTAGAACTTTGAAATAGCTAATAAAATTTTGAAGAATTTTTATTAATTATCAAGAAAATTAATCTGTTTCTGGGCGGCAAATGGCACTAACTAACAAAAGTAAAATTAGCCCAGAGATGGGTTTGAAGGGATTTTTCGAGACATTTTATTCATCATCAACAATAAAATATAACACTCATCAAAATAAAATAAAGCAATAAAAGAGTAATTTTTTACTAATCATCAAAATTTTAATCCGTTTTTAAGAGGCAAATGCCACTAAATAAAAAGCCCAAAAATAGTCGAAAGATTAGTTTCAAGGGTTTTTAGAGTATTTTTATTAATCACCAATAATAAAATATAAGTCATCAAAATAAAATACAGCAGTAAAGTAGTAATTTTGTAGACGTTTTATTAATCATCCACAATAAATATGTTTCTGTGAGGTAAACAGCACTAAGTTCCAAAAACAATATTAGTCCAAAGTCGATTTTAACTGTATTACAGATTCGCAATTTAAAGACAGATAAAATAAAAATTTGTTTGTGAAAAATTCAGTGCTTTGCTATTTTAGTTTCCAAAAAGCTTTACGAATCAAGTATATATGTTTTGATACCTTGTCGACAAATTGGCTGCAAAGCCTTTTAATATAGAAATACTATCGAGTAAAAATATGTTCCACAATAAAGATTTACAGAGCTTAATTAATGTCACATGGCCATTAAAGGAATAACGTTTTTGATATCTCTGCAAAAACCATGCCCCAAAGTCACACACAAAAAGAAAAGAAAAAAAAAACAGCTCTATCGACGTAAGTACCAGCTCTGAATGTCAGTCTTGGCAAATAAAAACTAAACATAAATGTGTTACTTCCTTCTGTGCCAGATGGTATGACACCTCGCATTATTACATTGTAGAGATACTATATTTAGACTTCACTACATTTCTGCTAGTATACATCTCATGATAAAATACTAAGTATATGAAGTTTAAAAATAAGCAAAACGCTATTTTTGTCATATCTAATTCTTTTTTTCTTGCCTGTGAGAGTGTATCAACTGGAAATTCATCCGAATTACTCCTTTGCTATCAATTATAATCGATAACTTTAATTAATTATCAAGATGCTCAAAGCATAAAATTATTTAGAACAAATACTTCCTCAGACAAAAAAAAATGGTAAAAGTATACGTAATAGATTTTCATAATCATTCGATCATAAAGAATATTATAAAAGAAAACTTCATAACATGTAAGTATCATGTTCTAAAACATTAGCTCATAAATTTGGAAAAAATATCCAGAAGTCTTCTGAAAACGTTACTTTTTTCAAAACTTGAATATTCAAAAGAAAAAAAAAAGAATAAAGAAACTAACTACAAATTATTTTTTAAATATACAATATACAAGAATGTTATTTTTCATCAATAAATATATTCGTTCATTACATGATGAACTAAGTTCTTAGCGTCTCAACTAGTTACTCACAATATATTACTAACTAGTGGTACCCGCATGGCTTTGCTCGTAGTTGAAAATTAAAAGGTCATTCGGTTCGCCTGCATATTTACAAATAATTGATGACGCATTTCTCGCCAATTGGCTATGTTCATTCGCTCTCCCATTCCACGTCATGATAATTTCGTAATTTACTCGTCCATCTTACGATAATTTTGCTTCGGAAAATGTTCTTAAAATTGAAATAAAAAAAGAACAAAATCGAATTTTTGAAAAATCGCTTCGAGGTGCACACTCCCATGCTACAAACTAACTTTGTGCCAAATTTCGTGAAAATCGGCTGAACGGTCTAGGTGCTACACGCGTCAGAGAGATCCATACATCCTAAAGACATCCTCCAGACAGAGAGACTTTGAGCTTTATTATTAGTAAAGATGGTAATAACGATTTAAAAGTTAATAACTAATGCAAAACTTGCATCTAAATATGTTAATGATGTCAGAAATGGATTTGAAATGATAACACAAGTTGAACTTCATATTATGACACCAGGAAGAGGTAAACTTCATATAATGACACAGATCGAGTTGACTAATCTAGGGCCTAATATGAGGCTGAATTAGTAAGGCCATAAGTTTGATGTTTTGCCGGATGGTGAACGCATTTTTATGTATCGTGGCATATATCAATGCTGTCAGTTTTTAATGAAAGTTTTGGTTAAATATACTTTTGAAGTAACATCCCAAATCTAATAATAATTGTACCTTTCTCACAAAATATAAAAAGGTTGATTTTTTATAGACCAGTTCGGAGGTTAACTTATAAGTCGTGCGCTTTTGTATTCAAAATAAATGTAACTAAATTCTTGGCATGTTATGATGATCCTGGTGTCTTAATCTTCAAGAAAAAATATGATGTATAGAAATGCACTGCTGCAGTTTAAAGTTTTTATTGTGCAATATTTGGAGTCGTTATTGTGCAAATTCATAAATATATATTCTGCAGTTTAATTAAGAAATTTAAGAACCTAGTAAAAAAATATATATCCCCATTATATGATCCATGAGTGCAATAAATAAAAATGTGATTTTTATACCTAACAAAAAGAAAGAAATTCAATGTTAGTTTAACAGTGTTGTTTTCAATGATTCGAAAACATGATTCAAAGTTCAAACAAACGTTATACGAAATCTAAGATTAAGTGAGTAAGTAAAAATAAAAATTTCTCCGTCTTCTAGAAAAACCATTCGCTCCCATCGAAAATCCTTCATGTAAGTATCAACTATATTGAGTTTTTATATCGGAATCAAGAAAATTGTGCAAACAGTCCGCACCGAACGTTTTACTACAAAACACACGATCGTAAACTGATTTACAATACAGAAAAGGGATTTTATGATGTCAATATAAGAAGAATTCTTCTCCGCTCATATAGAAATAAACGTATTATAGATTTGTTTGCTCGATCATAAAGTTCATTCTACGGTAGAAGAAAATTTTAGCCGAATTTTTACTACAGCGCATCAGCATGTAATTCGAAACCGTTTTTCTGTGCGGAGAAAAATAATTTTATGGATGGAAGATGTACTGAGTGTACTGAATTTAAAATATAGTGTAACCCGGGGTGAAAAGAGATAGTAAGTTTAGTAAATCTAAATTTACATGGTCAAACATTATCATTTAAAATACGAATTAAGTAGCATTTTCAATATTTTAAAAGGAAAAAATATTTTTTAATATTTATACAAAAGAAAACAAATTTAATTTCCCATTTTGTCCTTGGTTGGAACAGGATAAGCAAATAATAACTGCTTGAGTATGATTATTTTTATTGATTCTGTAATTCAAGACTGTTAACAAAGTTCACATATTAAAGTTGCCATCACTATCCACACCAGTACATGAGTTGTTGACCCATTTATGACATGTTTTGGACGTCACCCAGCCAACATTTGATCTGCAATAAACAAGCAAAACAAACACATTCATCATCTTTTACTATTTGTTCTTCAGTTTCGCACTCATTTATGCAAGTTTCGTGTTGAATTTCTTTTATTTTCAGACGGACAAAATATCCTGTAAAACGGTAAAGTATTCCGTATTAGGAAGGGATATTACCCCGTTCTGCCCCGTCCCGTTCCACCCCAGGACCATGTGTCCAATACATATTTTTTCGGTTATCTACTTTGGTAAAATTAATCAAACAATGTCATAAATCAACGACTGATCGCAAGTATTTTAAGTGTACGCAAGAAGAAAAAGAAAATCGTAAGAGTCCTTACCTTACATTTTTTAAATACCAATTTTTTAAAAAACATATTATTTTATTGAAAAAACTTACAGGCTACATTTACAGGCTAACATACATCTTCAAAAATTGACATCCGTGAAAACTACACTAAAGCTGACGTTTCCCAATTTTTTTTCACTACCCCCGTTCCAGCACAGGTTTTTTTAGTTTATTTTCATCTAATTTATATATTTTTTTTATTTAAAATGTTTGGAACTATAAAAAATCGTTTAATCGTAAGCACATGCAACTTGCGTGACCTTGAAAGATAGATAACAAGTTTTCAAGCTGAACAGTCTTAGTTGGGTCATTCCATGAGAAATGAGCAAATCAGCTGTGGCTGACATGTCACAGATTTCAATGATAATTTTTATTTAGGTTAATCATGCATATCTATGAGGAAATGCAAGGTATGGAAGTTTAAAAAACTGTTTGTTGCTTTGTTATTGAAATTAGAAGTTGATGCTTACGCTAAGCCTAAATATTCAGAGTTCATTGCTGCCCGTTCGTGACTCAATAACTCCATAAGTTATAAACGTAAACTTAAAAAATAAATGTTTCCGCATTCTATAAACAAATCTCTATTAGGGCAGAGCAAAGTAAAATTTATTCGGATCTTTTTTGAACCTGAGATAGTAACAAATATTGAAATTTTGCCAATTTACATCAGATTTCAAATTACTCTTCCAGCTCTTTTAATGCAAAAATAACGGTAAAAATGATTCAGATTGAAAAACTATCTATAACTAAATATCTGCTCTAGTTTAGTAATTGTTTATGAATTTCTTGATGACGAAATCGTACTTTAAAAAATCAAAAATTTCCGAAAATTTCATTTTTTCCTCTATTTTAGATGTGTTTTTGAAGATGAGGGAATGCTCTAAATTTACTCAAGGTTTTTTACGTAACATATTGAAGTGTCTTTTAGATGCTACTAGATTTTAATAATTGGTATCAGCGTATTTTTGTTACTAGAGTAACTTGAACTAAGGTAAAATTTCATTAGTTACTTCTCTTTATTGTAAGTTTAGCAAAACTAACCATTTCTTTCGTGTCTCATTTTCTCAAAAGCATGTTTATGAAGTACTTGCTAAAATGTACATTTTTTAAAAATCGAAATAAAAGTTAGATATACTTGCTTTTGCATCATTGAGTCGTTTATCTAATTTTTTGAATTCTCGTAATTTCACATAAGGGTCAACATGTGTTTCACATCACAAGGGTCAACATGTTTGTGTTTCACATAAGGGTATTTTGAAAATTACAATATGTTGTACTTCACTACCATAAACAGTTTTCATCAATTAAAATTTTTATGTGGCACTTTTACCCAATTTAAAACAAAATTTAATGTCAGCGCGCTGCTCCACTTTTTTTTTCGACCGAGATCAAGCGACTTATTCTAGAATTTGCGTTATCAATCCAGAAAAGAATTGAAATGTGCGTGCATTTCATTTGCAAATCATTTAATGCAATCATTCTTTCAGAGATAGTGCTAATAATTCCGCAAATATTAAATCAGTCACCTTTTCTATTGAACACTCTGTGTATGTTTATATTACAGATATAAAAGAAAGGCACATTCTTTTTTACTGAGTCGCTATATTGAAATTTTTAATTCAAATTTAATATAAAGAAAATTTTAGTTGGCATTGTGTTTTAAAATAACAAGATTTAACATTTCGCATACACTAAATTTTAAAAGCATGTAATGTGGATCAGATTATTACTACATTTGAAAAATTAAGGAAAAAAATCATGAAGAATACAGTAACAACTTGAATAAACAAGGGTAGAATATTCAGCTTCAATGATTACAAACTAAATGTAATAAGTGAATAATGCACTTATGGTAACAAATACAATTGTTAGTTTCAAAATTTGAAAAGTTTCTTTTCCAAAGTTAACAAGTTAGAAATCGAAAGTTTTATTTTCTCATTGCACGGACATTTGCTTCAAAGAATCCCTAATGCGCCCAATCGGAATTTCAAATTGAATTTCAAAGAAACACAAAAGAAGTATCGGAAACAAAAACGGATATCTTTGTGTCAAAATTAATTTGATTTATCACTTTTACAGAGGTGTATTCTTTTTCCTTTCATGTTCTTTAGTTGATTTTCTTTTCTTTTAAGCTTTCTTTTGTGTTCTTTGGAGGCTTGCTTTTGTCACGGTTAATATAACTGAGTGAAATCCCAGTGTTGTATGAATCGTAAAATCGTACATTAAAAATAAAAAATTAATAAAATAAACTTGAAAATGTAACTAGCCGTCATAATTTGATATAGATTGTAAAATACGAAATAACATTTGAGTGCACATAATTCTACATTACTGTATACACGCGTTTCGGGGTTATAAAAAAAACCTTTTTCAAATCAAAATAAATAATTTTAAAAATGAAGACACCCGACAAAAGGTTTCAAAAGGATCTCAACTTGTTCTAGATTGTTTTTTGTTTCTTAAAAAATAAATTTACATCTTAAAATATGCAAATATACAATGTTTTAAGAGAAAAAATAGCGGATATAAAGATAAATCATTGCTGTTTTAACACCAAATTCACAAATTTAACAGAGTTTTTCGTTTCGTTAATATTTGATAACTATTCATCCAAAGAT
This sequence comes from Uloborus diversus, assembly GCF_026930045.1. Taxonomy (NCBI): domain Eukaryota; kingdom Metazoa; phylum Arthropoda; class Arachnida; order Araneae; family Uloboridae; genus Uloborus; species Uloborus diversus. The sequence goes on from NW_026557765.1 coordinate 7,422,741, forward strand.
ACGCAGTTTATGAAAAAGAAAAATCGATTTGTCAAGTTTCAGAAAATACCAGTATTTTGATGTTGATGTTAATAGGATTTTAGAAAGACTAGTCAAAAGTCGAAGTTTTTTTATTCCTTAAAAAAAGTGCCATTGAAAATGGCACTGCTTCCCGTCTTCCCAGCGTGCAAGCTGACAACGTTATAACCATTTGCTTTATTTTCTTTTGCTGTCACTTCTCAAAAAAAATACTAATGTATAAGTTATTGTTCTTAAACCGCTGTCACGCAAGGGATTTTCAAACTTCAGAAGCACTAACGTAAACAAGTGAAACGGTATGGAAGTACACTTTTCAAGCAAATCAAGCATTTATTTTATTTTATTATTTTTTTTTTGTAAAAGAGGAATGAGGTTTTAATTCTAAGAAGACGTTATTTACAAAACGCACAGCTTTTCAAGTTGTCTTTCATTGTGTTTTGTTTTATGACATAGTCGTCTACTTTTCTAAAGACTGTCGTCGAATTTTCTTTCTACACACACTGGTACTTGTATACAACAAGCACTGTTTTTCTTTCAGTAATGAAAAAAAAATTGAAACGAATTGTAAAATGTAGTGAATATATACGTAGATTCAAAGACAGAAATTGTAAATGGAAGTACTCAAACTAAATTTTTTAAGTTCGTCTTTGTGACTCAAGACATTTTTTGCATCGCGTTTTCATAAACGTGCCTTTTTGACACTTTTTAGCCTACTTTCCCAGTAAAAGTCAGAAAAAGAGGAAAAAGGCCTGATAGAAGGCTTAATGCATCTAAAAAATATCGCGAAAAACAAAAAAAAGTCAAAAATAAATAAAATAATTAAATAGATATCAAAAAATTAAAAATTGCAAAGTAGGGTATTGAGAGGGGGGGGGGAATGTCTGTCGGTCTGTCTGTCTGCCCCCCCCCCCCCAATAACTTTTAAATGAATAGTCCGATTCGAACAAACTTTTTTTTGTTCGAAAGATCTTGGCGAGGACACCTCATTCCCATGTTTCACTTTTTGGTTAGAACTATTTTTGTTCGATTTTTAACTGTTCAGTAAAACTTAACATTAGCGCCTACGGGGAAAATTCAAAGCAATTCCGAAATGTGAGGTGAATTTGCTTCAAACAAACTTTGTAGGTAAAAGGTTTAATGAAAAACTTGAATCAAAATATTTTTGATTTGAACATTTTATCGTTCAGTTTTGAACAGTTTTAATCCCTTAACATTAGCACCTACGGTGAGACTGAAAGTCGATGTAGACTCCGTACTTAAAGGCGGATTTACTTCAAACAAATTTTGTTGAAAATAGCTCTTTACGACAAACTCCAAACTCAGACTCCGAGAATTTAGGGGCACCTGACTCCGACTCCTGTGCCCGACAATTAGTCGGACTCCGACTCCCCGACTTCGACTCTGTCTTCGTAGCTTTGGCAGAAATGTATACACGGAGGAAAAATGATTGACTTCGATTCTTGGAAATTTGACTTCTGTTCCAACTCTTATCCCAAAATGAGATTGACTCCAACTCCACACCCATGGTTTTAACTTCGAAATAATTATTGTTAACATGACTTGTTTTTATTTTCACTCTTAAGTTTTAATTAAAGTATTCAGTTTTCGGCGGATAAACTTGAAGTCCTTTATGTTTCTACATAAAGATATGCGCAGACATTTTTTTTTTTTTGACAATGAAAATTATTTCTTTAAGTTGACATTTTATTTTTTTTTATTTATTTTGGTAAGTGCATTAATTCATTTAAAAAATTATTTTTGATAACAGGTGAAAAATAAACATTTTTTTTTTTTTTTTGATATGATGTATTTATTTTATTAATCGTATTTATTTTAATTATTATTTTTTCGTTTTAAAAGCGGTTAAAGATTTTTTTTAATGGAAAAAATATACTAGCTGCTTTTTTAAAAGGTGCTGCTATTTTATTTGTTCGTTTATTATTTTTTTTTACGCATCTATTTTTTAGATGAGTAAAGGATATTTTATTTCTAGAAATCTGCTTAAAATGTTAAAAAATTATGTTTGAAACAATTTGCGATTTTAGCTATTTTTGAGAATATTGATGAGGTACTAGAAAGTAGTATGGGTATACGGAAAAGTAGTAGTATAGTAGTAGTATATGGGTATACGGGATAAAGTATCACTCCCCCCCCCCCTTTAGACAAATAATGCAATGTTTAACAATACATTTTCAAAATACACTGTAAACTGATACAAAACATATTTATCAGCAAACATTTAATATTTTACCTCTATTAATATTATATCAAGCTATGCAGAAAAAATGTATTAAACTTATTCTCATTTTTTTGGTACAGCATTACGATTGTGATTCAGTAATAATATGCATCAAGTATCACGACAACTTTCCAAAACATCAGGCGTAAACACATAAAGAAAAAAACATTTCCTTAGACTAGCTGTGATGCATTGCTTTCACTTTTTATGTTTGTATATTGAACTAATCAATCTAACTCGATGTGCTCTTATGAAATAGTATTAGGACGCACAGCTGCCAAACCGAAAGAATAATCTTTTGATGCGGAATGATTATTTGGAAAACTTCTGTTTTAAGAACTAAAATACATAGATGAGTCCGTATTGTTAAGTTGTTAATGTGTGATACAGTGCCGTTTAAATTATAAGGATTAAAAAAAAAATCGCTAAATTTTGGTAACAGTTGGGGAAAACTATGCACATTTTATTTCTGGAAACCAAGGATAAATGAAAGGAGATTTTTAGAAACTATAAAAAGGAATTCATATTCACACAATGTATTATGGATTTAGACAGCAACTTGATATAGACAAAATTATAAAGAACAATATTCAAATGTTCAATAAACCAAAATTTACATTTTTGTTTTCTGTACACAGCACCTCATGATGGTAAAAAGGCTTGGTAATGGATACCTCCCATCCTCTTCTAGGATTCATGTCACTAGATACGAAACTTGTTGATGCGAAACGGTTTGAGAAAATAAAAGAAGTTTATTTCAAAATTTCAGGACTTAATACAAGTTGATTTTCAACGAGGCTTATTATACCGGGAATGGTCATTTTTGAATTTCTTTTAAAACTTGGTTAGTATGGACAGCAAAAATGTACAAGTAGGCTATCGTCTTTTTCAGTGGGTGAGAAAAATTATAAGATGGTATTGCTCCCAAAAACAAATATCGCCGGTAATTAAACGAGTATTATGATTGCTATTCAGTGCTCGAACTGTTTGATGTGTGACGAACTTACATGTTTCTCAAAAAGAAAAAAAAACATAGTTATGAGAAAATTATTGTCACGACCTCGTCTCACGAAGAATGTATAAGCGGCTAAGAGCAGGGTTTGTCAAAAATTGCATTATTGTAGGTAAAAAATGTAGGGAGGTGATGTATTCGATTCCAGGGGCGGCAAATAGGGGGGTCAAGAGGGGCGGTCGCACCCCCAAATGTTTTGAGCAGAATGATAGAAAATGGGTGAATTCAATTTATGAAAGTGGGAAATAATGTTCCTTAAAAAAATCTCGCTGGTTCTCAGTAACTGTTTGATAAAACTCGACACATTCTCAGACCAGAAAAAGTGTTTTCCGTTATTTGGAAGTAGATTTAGAAATTCATCTAGCATTTTCAGAACATAGAAAACTGATAGAGAAACATGGTTAATTTCAACTGAAGAAGACATTTCCTTATATAGGCTAAATATTTCATACTTGTGTGCCCAGTGTAACGATGGTATGTCCAATATGAGAGGCTCGTGCAAAGTGATATGGCTGCGTGGTTTTCACAAGAAAATTCCTTGATATTTTACATTCACGTTTACGCTCACTTTTGAAGTGTATATTTATTTAATGAGTGTTCATCGCTTTCTTCTGCTAGAAACACGTTTCAGCTGCTCAATGCTTTCATAGAAACTTCTTAAAAATGCATTTGATTATTGAATTAATAAAAAACATCTCAACAAATACCTTTTTATAGGGTTCTATGATTATGCAATCTTGGAGTGACACAAGATGGTATTCAAAAGTTAAAACCATAAAAAGATTTCTCTATAACTTCAAAGCAGTGATTTGACGACTGGAAGAATTTTTGTAAAACGATTGTTTCAATGGTGAAAAAGCTCATGCCTTTTAGCATGTATGACTTCGTTTGAATTTTTATTCAATTTGTTTGTATTGAGGAAAGTTTTTGAAAAATGCTTTACTCTATCAAAACATCTTTAATCCGCTACCCTTAATTTTCGGAGTATTCAAGCCTAAGTTCAATCTACAATTGATCTGTTGTGCACCATACTACTATAGTTCAATCTACAATTGAAACTGAAAATTGATTTTACATAGATGTATATTTCAATCAAGCGTGGAACTTAAAAAAAAAAAAAAAAAAAAAAACTCTTCCTTCGTGCCGATTTTAAAAAAGCGGGAAAAAAAAAGTGACAAAAATCCACATGATGTTGTGAAGTTAAACAGTGATTTTTTAATATTTTGTATAATGTAATAGATTCAGTTTGAATGAAATTAACACAAGATTTGATTATAATTACTTTTCTGTATGGTTGGCTCTATATTATTTGGATTGGATTTTGAAAACGTAAAATAAAATGTTTCAATTATGAGTAAAATTTTAGCATGCGGCAAGGGAGGCAGATGACATCTCATTGAAGTTGCGACTGCCGACGAGACTAGATTATTCAATGATGAAAAATTAAGCTCCTCACAATTTTTGAAGTTGCTTGGGTGATTTTGAAGAGCAATATATAAAAAGTGTTTTCATACATAACTCAGTTACTTCAATTATTTTTTAACTATTCCAATCAGCTTAGATAGTAGAGAAAGATTTTTTTATTTCTCAGAGGGTTGTTTTCGGAGCACAATAAGCAAAAAAAACAAAACTTTTCTATTTAGCTGTGCTGGCAAAACAGCACGACACTGGGCACTGATTGATTAGTAACACGATTCCCTGCTCTTTAGAATTCCAAAAATCATGCATTAAAACTTTTCCAAAAGCTATAAAAACTTTAGTATCGAGATGTTTTGCATGATAACTTATTAGAAAATGAATCAAAATTTTAATTGTTTCTAAACACTAATTTTTATTTATATTAAACCGATTTTATGACCACTTACTGTTAGCTTTGGTAATACATATTTAAGAAACTCGACCCCCCAAATGAAATGCTGAAATGCCGCCCCTGTTCGATTCCAATAATTAAAGTTAAAATTAGATCGATCAGATATGTTGCTATGCTTCTGACATGATTTCTGTGAAGATGGAAAAATTTTTAAGTGTACATTTTGAGTTGGTTGAGTAATGGTCTAGCGAGGATTCGCAAAGAAACAGAAAGGGTTTCTGCGCAGGCCACAATGAGTCTTGAGAGTGGAGACTGTCTTGTTTTAGCAGAATAATACTTTATTACATGTATCTCAACCTTCAAAATCATTGATTAAAGGTAATTTCTTGAAAATACTTAACTGGCTGGCCAGAAGGCTCGAGGGGTGCTTTGAGGGGTGTTCAGGTAAACGAATCACGCAAAAAAAGTTTTTAATATCAAAGCAAGCAAGAACACCATTTTTAAACACCATTATGCACATATTTTTTATCCACCAAGATAATCCCCATAATCATTTCCAGACCATTCTTCAAGTGTATGACATCAGCAATGATAAAATTGATTGTGACCCAGAGAAAATTTATTAATTCATTTGTGTGTTTTAGGGCGAAACTTTTATTGTCTTAATAATTTTGACCAGTTTTTAAAACAATATTTTTTATCAGTTCAGCAAAGCGTTCATATTTTGTATTCTGAAATTCCAAAACCATTTATAGAAGAACTAAAAAAGACCTTATAATTCAGCACTTTAATTTCATTGTTTTAATGGAGTTGAAAGTGGAAATGGAATTTGCTTCTGTTGTAAATTGTTGTACAGGGTATTAAAGTACGGCAGTTCAAGGGAGCTCAGTCCTTGCACCTCGTTTCGATTTCATGTAAGTGTTTTTGTTTTAGTCAGAAATGTCTGTTTAGAAACGAAAGAGGTTTTTAAGACTTTTAAGCTCCTAACTTTTTTACATGAAATTGTGCCGTATCTTGTGCCGTTTTAAAATGGATGTAAGAGGACTACAAAAATTAGTAACCACTTCATACTTTATCGTCAGTATCGCCATTACCGATATTTCTATCAGTACTGGAGGATACAGAAAAAAAATCTGCCTGAATTGGATCATAAGGGATAAACAATGTAGCATTTTGATCAAAAAAACCACTTAGTTATTGCTTTTTGAGCTAGCATCGGGAAACTCTGGTCAAAATGCGGCCACATTCTTTAGCTTTTTTGCAACGGTGCTACGCTTGCAAATTTCTCTACTCTCTTAATGTGTAAAAATCCTGTAAAATCATGTTTAACATGACTAACATGAAAGAAAAAAAAACAGATTTATACTGGACACAAAAAGACAAACATGTTTGTTTTCCCCTGAGATTCCTTTAATTTTACTCTGCCGTAAACCGTAAATTACGGTCACACTCTTTTGTTTTTGAAATCAGGACCTGTGTCCAGTAAGAGATTTACTTGATTTAGGATGGTGAGAAATTCCCATTTGTAGCAACGATACCAAAAAGCTTAAGGCGTGTGCCTCGTTTTGAGCCAAGGTAGTGGATGCTATCTGAACTCCCCCTAGTTTGGGGGGATTTTTATTAAAATGCTGCAATGATTTAGTACCCAATTCTTTAATATTTATATAAAAGACTGTAGAAGTTTTACTAATCAGTTTTCCTTACATCAACAGGGAATTATTTTCAGAACTGGACTGTGATAGTTGCTGATAAGAGGAAATTGCATCAAAATAGTTTAAAAGGGAAAGTATAATTATATAACAACAACTTTTTTACTTTTTGTAAAAGAAAAATGAACCTCTTACAATGCATCTTAAAAGGTAAAATATTTTTAAAAGATGTTTTTCTCAGAAACAAAATAAGTTTCTTTTATGAGAATACATTAATTTGCTTAACTAGAACCTGAAAGCGTTTTAAGCCTTTGAGGAAGTAATTAGTCTTCACTAATGGTTTTTGGATTTTTCCAAGCGTGATTAAGACTTCATTTTGTACACAATGCATTCAATGTTACATTCTATTTTCATAAACTAAATATCCTTCTTTCCTTTCACACGTTTACTAAAAAAGTTCTGTAAAACAATCTTGTTACTTGTTTCACATGAAATGTTAACAATAATATAATTAGACTGCACTATGCTGTTAGTAAATGAAAGACTGGGAAAGTGTAGGATTATGTTGATGAGCTAATTACGCTAAATTCCTTTTATTGTAAAATGTACATATTTTTCTGCTAAGGTGTATCGAAGAAAAAACAATAAGCTTGAAATAAGATTTTTCGTGAATAGAAGTGCTAATGTTGTTTTGACTAGATAGAATTGTAATAAGTATATTGTTGCATCCCAATCCAAAGTTCAACTAAGTCAAAATCCGGATGTTAAGTTTAACTTTAGTCAGCGCTTTTAGTAAAAATAACGTAAAATGTATAAAAGGGGTAAAAACCGACCGTTTCAGAGAAATTAAAGTACGTAATACCAACATTAGCAGTACAGATATTATAGTATCATACATATAGCAGTATATAGGTACTATATTGATATTTGCAGTATTACACTGCTAAAAAAACAATGTTTCCCCAATAAATTGGTAACATCTGCAAATCATTAGTTGAACCCATCATATTAGCAATAATTTTCCCCAAGTTGATGGTGCTTATAAAGGTTGAATGATATTAGTGAAGTGATGAACTAGCTTCAGGCTGAAAACGTGAGGCATGGTTCAAGTTTTTTCATTCAAAATTTAGTAAGAGGAAAAAAATTCGTAGCGAGTATCAAAACGAATTTTAGATACTAGATGGAGACACTAGACCAGATTTGTTCGGAAACTTGCAATCTATATATCTGTTAATGTAATACCGGCAGCCGCTGTTGCATTTTTTTTTTAGGAAGTTAAATTCTCATGGTAAGGGTACAAAATACATTTTTTAACGTCACACTGTGTCAAGACAGTGACGATTGTTTCGGCATAAATGCAACAGTATCTTATTTTAAAACTAGTGGTACCCGCACGGCTTTGCCCGTAATAGAAAAATTAAAAGGTATTTTGGTTCGCCTGTATATTTACAAATAATGTATGGTGAATTTTCTCGCCAATTGGCTTGTACCCATGTTATTGTTCCACGTTATGATAATTTCGTATCTCGCCAATTGGCTTGTGCAAATGTTACGGTTCCACGTTATGATAATTTCGTAATTTACTCGTCCATTTTATGATAATTTTGTTCTTAAAATTGGAATAGAAAACAAACCACATCGAATTTTCAAAAAATCGCTTCGAGGTGCACACCCCCATGCTACAAACTAACTTTGTGCCAAATTTCATGAAAATCGGCCGAACGGTCTAGGCGCTATGCGCGTCACAGAGATCCAGACATCCTACAGACATCCAGACATCCTCCGGACAGAGAGACTTTTAGCTTTATTATGAGTAAAGATAATATTTATACATTGCATTTGTATCAGTTAAAATTCTTTTGCTATATCAGTTAAAACGATATATGCTATTTTAGCACCCCCCCCCCCCGATGAAAGCACAAATAAAAGATTATACATCAACGAATACGGCACAATTAGCTGCTGCAAATTAGGAATTGCTTTTCTAATGCAAAAGAAGTGAGTTAAGTAGGAAAAGATTTCCGACAAAAAACATTTGTTTTTGGTCGGAATTTAGCAACATAAAATTTAGCAACACACAAAAAACATTATTTTTTTGTGTGTTGCTAAATTTTTGTTAAATACTTTTATTTATACATTTTTATGTAGCAATGTTATTGAAAGTTATTAGTGACATTTATCTAAAGGTAATTCAACAAGATACTGTAATTTTGAATTAAAAAAAAACATTATCTGCTTTGAACTTTCAATAAAGCTAAAATTTGCTTGAATCCTAGCACCGTTTGTATGGCAAAAAATATTTATAATGTGCACCGTTTTTTTTCTTTCATAGGTTTGTACACCGTGCTGTTGAACCGTGCTAAACACTTTAAAGCACAAAGAAACAACGGTTCCTTCAAAAAACGTTTAGAAAGAATAGAAAAAAAACATTACCTTTTTTTGCAGAAATAGTTTGTTTATCTCTATCACGCTCTATTAGACAATAAGAGCACTTCCGAATAAATTTCCAACTGAAAAAGGAAATCCCATAAACATAAAATATTGCACAGATTAAATTGATGATATTACTATTATGACAGTTGATTCCTATTTCATTGAAGTTACTTCAAGCAAGAAACGGTCGGGGGAGATTTTAAGGAGGATATTGTCACTTTTGTTGCGAACAAGATTTTTCTATTGAATATTATTCTTTGGGCAATTGTCATGGTTTCAGTTCGCATTTTATTAAAGGCATCCGGTAAAAAGATAAATAATGCAATATGATTTTTAATCCTTATATAAATGTTCAAGTTTTTAAAAAAAACTATATTAATTTGAATTTTTGGCATCTTGAATTCAAATTATGTTTTTCGCAATTACGAGCGTGTGTGTGTGTATGCGCGCGTGTGTGTGTAGGCGTATGTGTGTGTGTTTATGAAGGCGCATGTGTATGTGTTTATGTAGGCGCATGTGTGTGTGTTTGTGTAGGCGCATGTGTGTGGGTGCGTGTGAGTGTGTAGGCGGTCGTGTGTGTTTATGTAGGCGCATGTGTGTGTTTGTGTAGGCGTTCGTGTGTGTGTGCGTGTGTATGTAGGCATGTGTGTTTGTGTCTGTGTGCAGGCATGAGTGTGTGTATGTGAGTGTAGGAGTGTGTGTATGTATGCGTGTGGTTGTAGGATATGGATGCAACCTGGACACGGTTTTTTCAAGAGGAGCAGCATCGTGAGGCCGGTCGACGCGACGGTGGTGCTGGCGGGAAAATAAAATCAGAGTAAGGTCAAAAACAGTCAAATGAAAACAATAAGCAATCGTGATTGCTCAAAAAAGGACGAAGATTATTTTCGACTTGAAAATTTTGAAAAAATAAATAAATAAATAAAACGTTTATGTGATTTTTTTTTCTATTTCCTGAAGAGGCAAGCTCTCTTGTGACATCGGAAGCGCTTTAATATGTCTTATGGTCATACACTCACTGGCTAATGAATTAGAAATCTTTGAGAGAAATTTCATGCCTTACTCGCACTGGGTCTCAAGGGAGTATCATGATATGATGTTCTGCTGGCATGGAAGCGTGGCCTGGTATTTCTCGAGAGTATACAAACGTCACTGAGATACCTAGATGTTATGGCAGATCAAGTGCACCCTGCAATGTTGCAACTTTATCCTGATGGCCACGGATACTTCATGATGGACGATAATGCAACTATACATCATGTCAGAAGCGCTGAAAATTGGTTCGCTGAGCATCAGTATATTATCAACACCTTCCTTGGCCACCGCATAGCTCGGATCTTAACCCCATAGAAAATATGTGGGAACTGGTTGACAGACGCATCCGACAGTACTCCCTTTATCCATCTAGTTTACAAGATTTGAAATGCTGCAGAGTCAATGCATTATATTCTCTGGATATAAATGCACTCCAGCAGTTTGTAGACTTGATGGCCAAACGAATTAAAGCAATTATCCATGCAAAAGGGGGTTCAATAAAATATTGATTGGATTTCTTATTCATTGGCCAATAAATGCAATAAAGAAAATGAAAATCAAAACATTAAACCACTCTGTTTCCGCTTAAGGTATACACAAAGCTCCACAATGTTCAATTCAATTATTTTTTCTGTGAAGGACTGACATTGTGTTAAAATCAACTTGAAGTTTTTTTTTCTCTCTCTTTTGAGACTTGAATGGAATGGCGTGAAAAATCTGGGCCGATTTCTTTTCAGGCTAAAAAAATAATCTATATTATTTTTATACCGAATTTTAAAGCTAATCTGTGATATTTTTAGGTGTCACACTAAGTTTCATAAACGTTTGAAAATGTTTGTCAGCGTTGTTCCAACGATTTTTAAACGTCTATAAAACGTTTAAAATTTTTGATCACTACCTGGGAGACAAATGTCTGTTGTGACCAAGCACCAATTTTCCAGAGAAATGCTTTGACTCTCTGTTGTGGCTGATCTTGAAAGTGCCTTTTTAAACAAATCGAACTGTTCCTGTGTTTGGTATGAAAATTTATTTGAGGCATTTGAATGCGCCTGTTTTTTTTTTCCATGATATTATTCGTTATTTCAAAATGTAGAGGAACACGGGGCAAAGTAAAATAGCGGGGCAAAGTGAAAAGGTGAAACATTTACTCTGCTTTTGGCTTCACCTGCCTGGTATTATTTTAACCATATAGTACCATAGGTTGTCAGGAAAAAAATACCGCCGAAGATTAAAGCATTTGAAAATACAGGGACTTTGAAAAAATGATACACATATTGTAATATTTGATTGTAAGTCGTAAAATTTGTTCTTATCATTAAATGATACAGTTCTTCTTACTAATATTAATTGAGACCTCCTAATCTCGAATGCAGTGTTAATTTAGTTAATATTATGCTTATTTGTATTTTAAATAAATTGTACAATTAGTCAAGTACATACGGGGCAAAGCGGATGGAGAAAAGTGTAATGGTTTGTTTCATTTTCTCACTCAATCATTTAGTGTAAATCAGTTACTTATTTTTTTTTAATTAACACATTTACTTTCCTTCATTTAGTAATTCCCCCTTTTTATTCAATCATTCACTTATTTTCTTATTCATTCATTCTTTTATCGGCTCATTTATTTTTATTTATATATTAATTGCTTTTTTCATTTAATTACTTGTTCGTTGTTTAATTTTCTTTTCATTTAATTATTAAACTTTTTATTTACTGATTCTTTTGATCAAAAATATGTTCTACGATTGAATAGAAAATATTCAATTAGAAAAACATTTTATTTTTCACTTTGCCCCATAGGGAAAAAAAGTGAAATTTTTCCACTTTTTTTGAAAGCTCAAATTTACTGCCAAAAACAAATAATACTGTTTCAACGCAAGTTTTATTGTAAAATACAATGTTGTTTCATTATGTACTGCAATTTTCAAAACAAATTTCCAATTTCTTCATTAAGAAAGAACATAGTCATATTAACCATTTCATTTTGTCCCACATCCCCCTACCTGAAAAGTCTACCACATCCTCTTTAACAAATAAAGTGATCATAAATAAACATAACTGTTGATCTATCTAGATTATTTAAGTATTTCAAATCAATTGGGTATTTACAATTTGCGTCCCCCCCCTCCCATAAATCAGGGACAAAGTGGACTACAAGAAATTCTTTAAAAACAGAACATTATCAATGCAAAGTTTTCTCAGAACACTAAAAAAAGGTCTAAGGTTACCAGTACTAATGGGCAGGGGCGGACTGGCCAATTCGGCTAGTCGGGGATCCCCGACTGTGCCAACCACCGAGTTGGCCACTTCCAGCAATTTTTTTTATTGAATTGAATACAACTAAATTCACACCTAGCATTCTTTAAAGTGTTATAATATAAAAAAAAAAGCATGTAATTTGTTTACTCTATGTGAAAATAGCGTTTGGAAACAGATTTTCTTTCCATCCTAAGCAGGGACCAAAGTAAATAGCAGAAGTTCAGAAGCAGCTTTCCTCTGTTATCAACTTTCTCTCTAGTTTTTAGAGCTTTGGGGGCCATGACTCTCACATTGAGGAAACGAAAGGAGGCCAGAGAAATTGGGGTCCGACACTGCATGAAAAAGGGCCCGGGACGAAAAAAGAGCGTTAAAAACTTATATTCGTACATCTATTAACAAAAATTAAAGGGCCCTGCACCATTAAACAAAGCGGCCCGGCCCTTCCAATGCGTGGGTCATGCTTTGGGGTGTTGATACAATGAGCAGAGGCATGCACAAGGGGGGAGGGGAGGGACACCTGTTGGTTGGGTTCCGAGCCTGAAGGGGGCTTGATATTTTTTAAATGAGAGGTGAAATAAATGTAGGGACGTAGGGGTAAACAAGATGGAGGGGGGCCCGTAAAAGTCATTTGTGACGGGCTCCAAAATGTCTGTGCACGCAGCTGGTATTTACTGATTGTGACAGATTCATTTAAATGCTGTCAGTTGGCAAGATATTTCATTGTTCTACTGTAAATTTTTGCTATACAAGTATTATCTCAGAATCGCGTACGGGAGAGCAAGTCTGGACTACGATCAGGAGCGTGCACATAAATTTTGGGGCCCCTCACAATTGGGGCACCCATGTATTTCACGCCTAGTTTAAAAAATACTGCGTCCCCTTCAGGCTCGGGCCCGGGCAAACAAATGTCCCTCCCCCCCCCCCCGAACCCTGTGCACGTCCCTGAGGGGCGGATACACAAATAATTTTTTTAAGGAGGCTAAAGAAATTGAAAAGCTCACCCTCCTTCCCACATTCAATTTCTCATAGTGAAGTTTTCATGACTTTATCTTCAAATGTGTTTGATTTTTTTTTTTACTTTTTTTTTCTTTCAGAATCCTTTAAGACCAATTAAAGAACTTTTAAGTACATAAATACTATGCACTTTTCTGTTTTGAATGTGGAAGTAAATTATCTTTAACATTTCAAGCCAATTAAACACAAAACGCTACATAATTTCGCCGAGATGCTGTATAATGAGTGGTTTTAATTAGGAACATTTTCATAATGACACATGGACAAGATTATTAACCAAACCCATACATCATTTGAGTTTTTAAAATGAATTGATATTTTTACCATAAAATATTATGTAAATAAGAAAATTATAACTTTATAAATAGGTTTTGTTGAAGAATTCAGAAGCTACTTCTTCTTTGAGAATTTCGAAGAGTTGCTGATTTGTTCTTCAAAAATTTAAACACTACATGTCGTTTCAATTAATATTATGGTTTTGCCAAGAAACTATCATGTATGATTTATTTTATTTTGCATTTTTTATAAGCTGAAAAAAAAATCTTATCTCGCAAATAGCTTCCTTGATTAAAACGACTTTTCTGGGCACATTTTCACGCATTTTTTTTTGAAAAGTCAATTACTGATTCCATCAAAAGAGAATTTATAGACGAATCACGGTGTATTACGTTCCTTTTAACTCGAAGTTAGTTAAATTGCCGCTTTGATCCCTTACTCTAGTATTACTTCTTTAGCAAACAAAAATGCATTTATTCAAATAAGATTTGTGTCTTGTGTTCTTTTTAAATAACTGCAAAACTTTTATTCATGTTATATAGAGAAATCAATTTTAAAAACAAATGATTAGTTAAATTAATTTTTCCTTTTTTTTTGGGGGGGGGGGAGTGCCCGGGCCCCTTGTCCAACCCCCTAAAAAATCCGCTACTGACTACGATAAACCGAATTTGAAACAGGACAAAATTTCGACTTAGAAGGGAGAGCTATTGAACATTGGCGGAATTAGAACCGAGTTCGGGGGGCAAGGTTTTTTTTTTTTTTTTCGTTGGAGCAACATTAGTTTTAATCAGGGCCAGATTTAGACTTAAGGGGGTCCGGGACACATTTTGAAAAAAAAATTATTTAATACTTTAAAATTTTGATTTTTTTGCGCTGATTCATCATGTGTTTAAGCAAAATCATAACATAAATATTTAAAAAAGATTTTTTATTTAAATTTTATTTGCTTTAAAAAAAAGGGTTGCTTTAAACTGCTATAACTCGAAATATTTTTGGTCCATTTTCAATTTTTTTACAAAAGATTATGCACAAATATCTAAGCTTTATTTATATTCGACGATTTAAAAAATATTAATTCAGTAAAAAATAAAAAATATTTGAAGAAAAATTCGAAGATACCTTTTTTTATATAAAAAAATCATATTTTTAGCAGGAAACTTTTTTTTCAAATTCGCCGAATAAAATTTAAAGTCTACTGTTTGAAAAAGATATGCTCCAAATTTCATTACTTTATCTTTCATTACACCAGCGATAGTCCTCAGTCTACAATTGAGGACTTTGATGCATGAAGCAGTTTACGCCCAAACTTTTTCCTTTTTTAAAATTCATTTTTACGTGTGGAGAATCTAGATGTTCCGACTGGTGCAACATCGAGACACAAATGTAAGATTAGAATTCTGCTTTGTAGTCAATTATGTGGGCTAAGTCTTTCTATCGGACAGTGATGAATATTTGTTGGTCTTACTAAAAATGAATGAGTCTGGACTTACCTGGTTTTTGCATCAATGCCCTCATTTGTGTTTTACATATTTAAATACCGAAAAATTACCAAATTCTTCGAACCTTCGCCATTTCCTTAAAGCCACTAAAGATAGCTTAAAATTTCACTGATAGAAATTTCAGTGGGACTGCTCCGTAAATCTTTTATTTGCATTATAGCCTAAAATTGATTTCAGTTTCAGGAAAAAATGCCCAGAGGGAACTGGTGTTTCCCTCAGACCAAAAAAAGGGCAGTGCGCTTTCAGATAAAAAAGTAAGTTTTAAGAGAAGTTTTGTCAAATTAAAAATTTGCTTCTTTTACTTTTTGGTATACTAGGTACATACAAAGTTCAAGTGTTTCCGATAGTAATTTTTTTTTTAAATTTGAAAAGCTTTTTGATGTTTAGTTTTAAAGGTAATGCAAAACACATTCAGATATATTCTAATAAGATCCTTGTGTGATTGAAACGAGGGAGTGACGTTTCAAGGACAGGGTTGTGTAAATCGTGATCTTTTGAAAAAAAATCGCTTTTGTGAAGTTTTGTTAAATCTTTTAAGGGGCAAGGAGGGTTGTTTAAATGTTGGGTCAAAGGTTAGCTTAATAGCGGAAGGGCACGGCGTCCTCCTAAAAAATCTTGGGCGCAAACACTCGGGAAAACTTTCCCCTTTCCTTTGAATGTTTCCATTATGTTTTTAAAATTTTAGTGTCGAAAAATTCCGAAGGGGAATCGCCGGATTCCCTGTAGTAACGAAATATAGTTTAAAATTGGGTCGAGTATACTTCAGTTTTTAAATGCTTCCAAATGAGATCACTAAGCACCTACTCTCTCAAACGTGACCAAAGATAGTTTTGCGTTTTATCATAGTCCAAATTCGAAACGTTTTCGTTGAAAGCTTCCGATGCTTCCCTGTTCGATTAATTTTACCATGGGTAGCCTAAAACTGCATTTTTAAAATTCCAATTTCGGAGAATTTTTGAGAAGAGCCCCCGACATTCTATTGTAAACATAGATGGACTAAAACAGACTTCAATTTTGAAAAAAAAAAGTTAAGAAAACAAAAATCGTGGGGGGAACCCCTTCTTTTCCCACTCCTCTCTTCTAACGTTATCGAAAATTGCGGTTTTTGACATCAGCTTTGAAAATATCGCTTTATTTTACGTTTCACAATTTTCTTTTTTTAGAACTTTAAAATAGTTGTATAGAACTATAGTTGTAGTATAATGTCTTTGCTCGACTCAGGAGAATTGAGATCTGGTACTGTTTAATTTAACATTTTTGATTTACAGAGGTGGGCCAAAATATTATTTTGCCGACTGAGCCAAAGTCAGCCAGTCCGCCCCTGCTAATGGGTGTAATGGTACGCCAATTCTGGAGTGTGTAGACTCATTGTCTGTCTTTCAGTGGCTTAAACATATTAGCACCGGGCATCTACGAAGAATTCAAAAGTACATTACAATCATTAAACTCGTATTTTTCTGTTAGAACAGTGCCAAATATAGTTTGGGTGGGGGAGGGGGTCGCCTACCTGTCAGCACTGCCATAACTTCTCTCAGATTTCCAACATTTCCCTGACACAGTGGTGGAAAAGTCATTGATTGGGGCTGGTTTCACTCGTCACAGTAACCTCTTTGACAAACATTAATTGAGCCATGCATTATTAATAGTATGCATGTATATTTTAAAACTTTACTTTTTATTTGCCAGACAAAAGCATATTCGTGGCTTAATATTCCAGCAAGATAACCATCTTTAAAATTCCCCGAAGTTTATGGTACATGCAATGAGATATTTAAAACATAAGAGAAGATTCACTGTTTCAGAGTAGTAAATCATCGAAACTAAATCCAGTTATGTGTTTGTAGTTTTAATTCTAACTTTACATGTAGTCAAGAAAAAATGTCTAATGTGATATTCTTCAGTATGCGCAAACAAAATAGATCAAGCTGCATGTGCTCAAATCCCAAGTACCACTTTAAGAATGATTATATGGTAAGCCGGAAAATTATTCGACGCACAGATTGGGACCGCAGGTCAAAAACCGGTACCGAAGACGTATGAAGAAATATGTCGAATAAAGAAATATGTCAACCTTTTTTATTAGTTTCTGTCTGCTTTCGATTATGACTGTCATTGTTCATCGAACAATTAAACAGTCATTCAGGGTACACTGTTTAAAAACACCCTGAAATTTTACCGTTAAAGTTACTGGCATCCATGCCGCCAGTAACTATTACCGTTAAATCCTATGTTACTGTAAAATTTTACGGTTTTACGGCACGAGAATTAAAAAAACTCAATATGCAAGCAGCAGGTTCCTTATCGAGACCTACGTATTGGCAGGCGGCTTTGCTGACCGCCAAACCAGTTGTGACACATCGAGTGAGGGGAAATATGGTGTTATGTGCTTCGCACTCTAAGTCACGTGGTGAATCAATTGGAGCTGCAATCTCTTTTTTTTTTTTTTTTTTTTTTAGTATAATGTACTGTAATTTTTTTCTGCACTTTAAATACTCCATTTTACAACAATATTTACCCTAAAAGTATCCTGATTTTTTAACAGTGTTTTTTTTAACCTGCCAGTTTAACTTAGAGCCACCATATTTTTTTAAATATTTTAGCATACTTTAAAAACATAAAGAGCAGAAATCATGGTTTATGACATTTTTTTTTGGGGGGGGGGGTCAAATAAATAAAAAAAAATATGAGAAAATACTTATAGTTAAAATAAATACTTACATACGTGCTTTTATTAACACTTTGAATTAAATTTTCTTTTTCGTGCAATTATCTCTCAATTATTTTTTAAATCTAAAAATATCTCTCTTTTAAAAAATTGAAACCGTTTTACAATTTAGAAGAAACATACAATCTAAAGTCATTTAAAATATATATAATAAAATTTTTCAGAAAAGGAAATTTTAAACCCGCTTTCAGTTTTTTCACGTTACTATTCTTATCTCTGAACGCCCTAGTAAGTTCAGGATAACAGTTATGAATGGGAAGACTTCTAAATGGGAAGAAAAATATCGCCCTCGTTCATTTAGCCCGAATGTCCACAAGTATGACAGTTATTCTCGGTGTTATTAAGGTTTTATGAAGCGAAAAATCAGCCTGACTTTCTTGAGGAATTGATATCAGTTTTTAAGGAGTATTCTCTGCTGTTAGCAGAAGAATTGAAATTCTTGCAGATACAGTTTTTTTGTCCAGAAGGTACTTTTAAAAAGCGAAGAAATAATTAAATAATAATGTAAAAAACGAAATTACTTTTTCTTTAAATTTGGAACGTTATGATCTTCAAGCATGGCTTGTCCTTCAATTTATTGAACATATAGTTTCATAAAATAATAGAATTTGAAATTTAAAGAATAAAAATCAACATCATTAAGGAGAAAATGTCTTTGCATATTCTCTGTATTTACCTTAATTGGTAAAACTCGGGTGGCATTATGATTTCATTTACCTTAATAAATATATTAAATACCTGTGTATTCTTTCTTTCGAAAAGTGTAAAGAATCTCATGATCAAATCAACTTTGTCTAAAATATTTTTAATCAAATTTAATGTGGAGCTTCTCATTTTCCAGAAATTTTCAAAAGCAACTATTCTGCATAGCTGATAAAATAGACGGTGCCAGCTAACAGATGTGTCCCTTTTTATGAAGGTCAGATCTCCCATCACTATTTAAAAAATAATTTCAGGTTATTGTTATGGGTGCTAATTATTCTTGCTCTGAAGCCAGATCATTTTCGTTTAGTTTTAAATTTAAGTATAATATTGACTGCAAGAAGATTATTAATTTTTCGCTATATTGACGATAGTTTGATTTTCCAAGAAAAAAAAATGGTTACCCTGCAAGCCACCAGCCTAATTTTGTCAATGAGGATAATAAGTCAACTATTTTTTTAGTTTTTTCTATTAAAATGTCGGCAAATTTTACTTGACATTTATAATAAGGGAAATGATTTTAACTTTTTTACCATTGGTATAGCGATATACATAAGCATTTTTCCCCAAAATTTATTATTGGTCAGTTAAAATCAGTTTAGTCACTTAAAATCAGTTTTTTTTTTATTATGTATTAACGGACCAACTTTTTAAAAACAAGTGTTTTAATTTGCTTGTATCTTGTTCCATAACAAGTATTACCCTGCAGTTTTTTTTTCGATAATTATTTATTTATTTAAAAAGTTTGCAAGTCTACAATTCATGTTCTTGATTTACAATATTTTTAAAGAAGATGAAGCATTTGTTAAATGGATTCAGAATTCCTTCTTTTTTTTCAAGAAGGTGGTGTCGGCTTTTTTACATGCTAGCTCTAATATACCTTAATGAAATAGTTAAGATAACATACTTTTTTTTTAAGTGAACGAATTGAAAATTTGTTTTGAAAGCTACAGTACATAAAAAATAAATAAAGTATTTTATGAAATAACTTGCACTGAAACATTATCTTTAATTTTTGATAGTAAATTTTTACCTTTAATTTGCACTTTAATTTTTTATGACACAAAATGGAAAGTAGACTTTTTCTAACATAATAGTTTTTATTTGATGACTAAACGTATGTTTGATAAAACGGATGAGTAAATAAAAGAATAAATGATGAAAATGCCGATAATGAAGCAATGCACAAAAAAATGAATAAATAATCAAAAATATGTGGGAAAAAATAAATCAGTAGTAAAATAATAAATGTATAAGAAAATCAGTGATGAAAGAAATATATAAGTGAATCATTAGGATAAGGAACATAGGTAAATTAATTATTAAAAAATGCATAATTGATTTAATAAATATTTTAATATGTAAACAAAATACAGTATTTCACTTTTTTTATCTGCTTCGCAAAGAACAAAAGTGATGAATTGCAGAAAATATTTAAAATTAAAATAAATTATTTTTTTAAATCTTGAAAACAAGAACTTCACTTAAAATAACATTTTTTGACTCTCCACAAAATGTATCAATTTTTAAAAATTCATTATATTGGCATATGCTCTCAGTTTAGAGGGGCTTTTTTCCTGACTGGAATGGACTACATGTGGAACAACATGGTTAAAATATTACCAGATGAGGAGCATTGAAAACAAAGTAAATGTTTTACCATTTAACTTTGCTCTGCTATTTCACTTTGTCTCAAATTCCCCTTCTTTTAATTTAATTTATTCATAATTTATTGTAACATTGTTTCTTGTTTTAGCTTTAGATTTCAGTAAGGGTTCTTTGATACGGTGTATAGCAATGTCAAAATTAATTCTGTCTGTTATATTTAGCAATTAATTACTTTATGTTGTCTGAAAAGCACTTTAATATGCTTTAATATACGAGTACATTATAATCTTTTTAATCTGGCCTAACAGGTACAAAAAGAAATCTGGAAAAATGAAAATCCAGATAATCAGGAAAATATGGATAAAAGACAAATCACATTCTTTGCTTTGTAACAAAATAATACAGGATTGGAATAAATTTGCGAAATATCTTTTCAAAAATCTTTATTTAAACGAAAAGTACTCATTGAAGAAATGTTTTTCTTTGAAAACCTACTAGAAATGATTTTTTCCCTAGAAAAAAGAATAAAGAAAAGTTTTATTGTGGTTCAAGTGAAAAGTCCTTGAAAAATTCTTAAAACCAAGGAAAATGATTGATTGTCTCAAAAAGCTGCTCTAAAATTGTTTAACTTTGAACAAAAGAACTTTGTAAACATAGTTACAGAATAAAAAGTTTATCTATCTTGAACACATTGCTCGGAAAAGTACTCTACATGAAGAATTTCGAGATGTCTTGGAAGGTGTTTCCTAGGCTTGACTGATGAAATGAACTGTTCAAACACAACTTTTTGTTATCGTTTTAAAAAGTCTACAAATCGTTTTGCTTAAAAAACTTCCTTTCGTGAAAATAAATTTTAAATACTTGGTATATCGGTAAAATTTTACCACCTCAGTCTTTACGGGGATTTTGCCTTCGTAAAATTATAGATTAATATTTATACATTTTTAGTTTATTTGTTCTTTTGAACTTGGTTTAGGGGTTTGAACCAAAGGGATTATCAATAAGAACAACATAGTTTATTATGTTGTCTTATTGAAAATTAAATTATGCAAGCATGTTAAAAATAATCATCAAATTAGGGAAAAAGTTAGAAGAATAGACCTATTGTTCAAATTACGTTGACTTCTTACATTTTTCATTAGCTATTTATTGAGATAAAAACTACTTTTTTAAAAACTTTATCTGATTCAGTCATACGTTCAGTAGTACATAATGGGGTAGTTTCCAAAATTTTAAAAGTAATTTTTTTCTCAAAGAATATGTAGAGGGTATACATAGGATCTGACCATTTTTTAAATAATTTGTTTAAGTTTAGTGTTTAAAAAAATAACTTAATCGGTGCGCTTTCATTGTTTAAGCTTCTGCCGATTATATTACAAATGATGAAATGCCATTCAGTGTTGCCATTCATGGAACAAAGTATTTAATTCGCATCTTTACTCGCTTGTATTGGCAGCGATATGGTTGATAACAAGCGTAGAGCGCAATTCTAGTTTGCTTCCTGATTATCATAACGTGGAAACGCGATAGAACGATGCACCAAAGAGCATCATTTGTGACGTCATCAAGACCACGTCTTGTTTGAAAAATAGGACATTTAAAAAAATTAATTTAAAAAAATAACTGTCGGGAAAATAAAAGTATTTTCTGGATCCATGGTTTTTTTTTTTTTTTTTGCCTATTGTATCAATTTCTGTGACAAAAAGTACTACTTTTGACTGAAGAAAACAACCTCATTGTGAATGTGTGTTTAAATGTTAGGGAACAAAATTCCGTTGTACATGTGTCGCAAAATTTGTATTTTTTGCAAAATAAGGCATGATTGCAAAATCAAAAGAACTGCTGTATCACCTAAAAGCATTGATACGTCTCATTGTCAGTGTATTTTAGTAATACAATTTTAATTTGGACTAACTGATCCATATACTAGGCAAATAAATAAAAATATCTCTTGGTAAAATTTATTTCAGTAGATACGGAAAAGAGTGGTTCTTGATATAAGAGCAAACTTGCCGAAGTATTAATACCAAGCAGTACACAGTGATATCATTGGGATGTACTGTGAAGCGTGTCAGCATCATTAACATATAATGAAAATAAAGGCGTAGTCCCGATCCAGAATAATACTGTGTATTTTTTAGTAATTCTTGTAATAATTTGTTTTATATTTTAAACAAATACGTGTCACATATCCTTTTTTTATTAGTTCACTAAAATTAAAAAACACTAAGAGTACCAAATCGAACATTGACATTTTGTTCTTTGTTTTTGTTATTTTTTCTTTCGGTAAAAAGTTATTTCTTTTACACTCATTTCTTCTACCAAAATCTCAAAATAAAGAATGAAATACTGTATTGAATCTGATATCAAATATTAAATACAAAAACGAATTCAATGTACCATATAGATTATTTTCACCATTATTTTTCTTTTTTTCCCGAAAAATGTCTCCGTGATCGTCATTTCTTTGACAAAAATCTAACGCACAATAGATCCGTACTTCCTAGCCAGTTATCGGATGCCACCGAACAGAGTTATCTCCCTTGCGCAAGCGCAAAAAGAAGCTCAAGAGCAGAGGATGTTGATTTGATCCCTTCCAGTTACCGCCAAAGATCCGAAGGAGGCGGATAAACGCGAATTTCTGCCGGTGACATGTGATAGAGTTACTGACGCTTCATATAGCAGGAGTTCAGCGAACTGTAAGTATTTGCTGTTTTAATATCTGGTAAAAGTTTATAATTTTACTTAAGAGTTTAAATGCTTTAATTATTTTTCTGCTTATTGATTGTTTAGGAATATCATTATTAGAAAAACGAATGTTTGTACCCCCGTGACAACACAAACAATTTTATAGTTATAACTATAAAATTTTAACTATCGTTTTTTTTAATGTCCTCTTTGTTTTTCACACCTTGTTGTGTCTGTGCTACCTGTTAAAATCCTCTATATATTATTAAATTTATTTATATTTGAACAGGCATGACATAAAGTATGACGTTTCCTTGGTTAACGTTATCTGACATTAAAAAGAGAATACAAAATATATTTTAAAATACTTTTTCAAGATTTGTTAGAACATCATCAAAATCAAACACATTTAATGTTTTTACAGCTTTTTGGGTAAACTATTGTTGATAAACTAATGATTAAAAAAAAGTGAACCTTATATTTTACTTGCTAGTTTTTTAATGAAATTAAATTTAAAAACGGGTAGACTGATTAGAGGACACGCCAAATAAATGACAGCTGTTATTAAAAACACAGTTTTAAAAGTGTATTTCTTAGTTGAATTAGCAGCTTTCTTCTATACAATTCAAAAAAAAAAAAAAAAACGAGTAAATGACGTGTTTATCCACTAGATAATTAAATATAGATATTTTATATAGAGAGAGATGAAATAAAACCAATTGTTCATTTTGTTTTATTCTTACCAATGGTTCAAATATTATTTTCTATAAGTTTCTGTAAATAATCTATCTGACACGATCCATAAAAGCAACGTGGGCTTTTATGGATCAACGGATATCAATTTACCGATCGTATACAAACAGCTATTTAAAGGCAGTCTTTTCACCAGAGTAAAAGCGCTCAACATACAATAGTAAAGCCGTTAGTGGCAGAAATGCCAGAACCTTGAATTTTCAAATGAGATCTTTAGTTCTTAGGAGTTTTTGGACTTTTTTGATGAAAACGATAAATTTGTACAATCTATTGACGAAAAACATAATTTTTAAAACTAGAATAAAATGTTATCCCAAGCAGTCTAGAACTGAGTTTTATTTCATGACAAGATGTGACTAAATAAAACGATTGCGTATCTTCTTTACTAATAATAAAGCTGAAAGTCTCTCTGTCCGGAGGATGTCTGGATGTCTGTAGGATGTCTGTGACGCGCATAGCGCCTAAACCGTTCGGCCGATTTTCATGAAATTTGGCACAAAGTTAGTATGTAGCATGGGGGTGTGCACCTCGAAGCGATTTTTTGAAAATTCGATGTGGTTCTTTTTCTATTCCAATTTTAAGAAAAAAAATATCATAAGACGGACGAGTAAATTGCGAAATTATCGTAACGTGGAACCGTAACATGGGCACAAGCCAATTGGCGAGATACGAAATTATCATAACGTGGAACCATTATATGGGTACAAGCCATCTGGCGACAAAATTCACCATACATTATTTGTAAATATACAGGCGAACCAAAAGACCTTTTGATTTTTCTATTACGGGCAAAGCCGTGCGGGTATCACTAGTTACTAATAATAAAGCAGAAAGTCTCTCTGTCCGGAGGATGTCTGGATGTCTGTAGGATGTCTGTGACGCGCATAGCGCCTAGACCGTTCTGCCGATTTTCATGAAATTTAGCACAAAGTTAGTATGTAGCATGGGGGTGTGCACCTCGAAGCGATTTTTCGAAAATTCGATGTGGTTCTTTTTTTATTCCAATTTTAAGAAAAAAAACTATCATAAATTACGAAATTATCATAACGTGGAACCGTAACATGGGCACAAGCCAATTGGCGAGATACGAAATTATCATAACGTGGAACTGTAACGTCGGTACAAGCCAATTGGCGAGAAAATTCTCCATACATTATTTGTAAATATACAAGCGAACCAAAAGACCTTTAATTTTTCTATTACGGGCGAAGCCGTGCGGGTGCCACTAGTTACTAATAATAAAGCTGAAAGTCTCTCTGTCTGGATATCTCTCTGACCGGATCTCTCTCTGTCTGTAAGGATTTCTCTCTGTCCGAAAGGATCTCTGTGACACGCATAGCGCCCAGGCCAATCGGCCGAGTTTCATGAAATTTGGCACAGAATTAGTTTGTAGCATGGGGGTGTGCACCTTGGAGCGACTTTTCGAAAATTCGATTTTGTTCTTTTTCTATTCCTATTTTAAAGAACATTTTACCGAGCAAAATTATCATAAAATGGACGAGTAAATTACGAAAGTATCGTAACGTGGAACCGTAACATGGCAAGCCGATTGACGAGAAATGCATCATCCATTATTTGTAAATATGCAGACGAACTGAATGACTTTTTAATTTTCTACTACGGGCAAGGCCGTGCGGGTGCCACCAGTTAAGAATAAACAAAAACAAGAAAAAGAAAATCTACCACGCTCTTGCCTTGGATGTCAGTTTCTTTGTACCAATTGCTTAATTGTACCAAAACTTTTGCATTATTTGTTGCAGACTTTTTTATACCCTTTTTTAAAGAAATCGTTGCAAAGGTAGAATTACTGATGGATCAATTTGTATATATTTCCATATTTTCTAACTTAATCACTAATAAAATTAATTAGCAATTGCAACATTTTTCTTAAAGAATCTTTCATATAATCGTGGGAATTTTATGAGCCCGTGATTGCGTTTTGCGAAAAATCCCAAAGACTGACCCTATTAGTAAAAACTTCTAATCTTATATCAATTTTTGCAATACGCCGTATCACTTTTTTAAACGTTTCAAAGTAATTTTTAAAACAATTGTGGAGTATTACACACTGAATGAGAAAATGTAGAGCATTGAATGGTTTTAAAGGTTCAGCGCATAAGGAAAGACTAATAAAAATACTAAACTAAATCCATTAATCCGGGTTACCATGGTGAATAACGTAAATTATATGCATATTTAACCAATAAAAAAAACATAACTTATTAATGTATTTACTTATTTTAATTTTTTTATTTATTTTTATTATTATTATTTTCCCCATTGCGAAATGTCCTTAGTATATATTTCTTTAAAGCAAAAGGCATACTGACAAGTGTACGATTTGTACAAGTAAAAGCATGTACCAGACGTTCTTCCTTGGAATTTATTTTTTTTTTCTTGATAATACATTTGCTGTCATTCTAGATTACTTATTAAACTGGCTCTAATTGGTTGAATGTTATGCATTCGATTCGCTTCGTAATTGGTTAACACGATTCACATCATTATTTTTTATTCCATTGGCTATCTTGTGAAAAAATAAAGTGAATTTCATTTTCCTTTTAAAAAAATATTTAATACTACTTAATGGATTTGGGAGGGGAAGAGGTGATGGTATTAAAATTTAATATAACTTTTAATATCTTGTTATGGTCTTATTCATATATCTGTAGGATTTTTCATTTTTTAACTGACCTTTTACAATGATTGAGTTGCCAAGATTTTCAAAACTCACCTCGTCATCGTTACCATAAACCGGTCCGTTATTACATACTTGCTGTCTATGATTGCTTCATGTATTATGGGTTCTTTTGAAAAAAAAATGTGATGCGCATAGTGTTCATTTTGAATAACATTTAGCATAAACAAAAATCTGAAAAAAAAAAGAAAAAAAACTGAAGTAATGCAAAGTTATGAGTTTACTTAGTAAAAAACTTTAACTGCAAAAGCTTTAATTTGTCAGGTAAGAATGAAAGCAAAATTTTAAAGTATTTTTTGCCTATCTTTATTAATAATAAAGCTGAAAGTCTCTCTCTGTCCGGAGGATGTCTGTAGGATGTCTGTGACGCGTATAGCGAATAGACCGTTTGGCCGTTTTTCATGAAATTTGGCAAAAATAATTTGTAGCATGGGGTGTGCACCTCGAAGCGATTTTTCGAAAATTCGATGTGGTTCTTTTTCTATTTCAATTTTAAGAAAAAAACTATCATAAATTACGAAATTATCGTAACGTGGAACCGTAACATGGGCACATGCCAATTGGCGAGATACGAAATTCTCATAACGTGGAACCGTAACATGGGCACATGCCAATTGGCGAGAAAAATTTACCATACATTATTTGTAAATATACAGGCGAACCAAAAGACCTTTTAATTTTTCTATTACGGGCAAAGCCGTGCGGGTGCCACTAGTTTAGAATAAGTTTGAGCTGTATAAATTATATATATGTCATATACAGTCGACTCTCGATAACTCAAAGCCTTATAGCTTGAAATTTCTTTTAAGCCGAAGTTTTCAAACGATCTCGAAATAATTTAGCGTTTTCATTAGGTTATATCTATATATCGAGTGCACTCCTTTTAAGTCAAAGTTATTGCGAGAGTTTTGTTTTCATTTTATGCATAAAAATGCTGCCAAAACGAGAAAAAAAAGTTTTATCCCCCTTTAACACATTACTTTGCTTATCAGCTTGTGTGAGGGGAATACTTTATTGGCAATAGTTCTCCTTAATGCACACAATGTTGCAAGATTACGTGAGAAGTAGCCGATTGGGCTACTTTTGGATGTTGTTAACGACCTACAATTTTATCGCCGGCTAATTTTAATTAAGAGAAAATAGCTCTATTACATGCAGACTTAATTACATTTTTAGATACGATAAAAAAAAGTAAGCAGTCAAAAATAACTCCTTTTTCGAAGCATCTTTATAAAACATATTCTCTGTAAAGATATTTTTAGATTAGTAAAAATCATTAGTTTATCCTAACTATAAGTGTCTTAACTATAATTTTATCCATTAAGCACTATTCCTGAAAAATAAAATAAAAATTTGCTTGAAAAGGCTGGGAAAAGAACTTCCGATAACTCGAACTACAGATTACTCGAAGGTTTTAGCGGATCCCTTAGGACTCAAATTATTGAGAGTTGACTTTACTTTTTTTGACGAAGGTGTTTTTTGTAACAGCGCCATAACTTCATGATCACACCATTAAATTTCATAAGTAAAGCTAATTTCAAAAATTCTTTGCTTTTGGTGAAACAGAAACAAAAAAACTTACCTTGTGGCGTTTTTCCAAAAAAAAATGTTTTATTCTGTTTTTTTTTTTTTTTTTTTTTTTTTTTTTTTTTTTTTATAATACGAATTACTTTAATGTATACAAAGATCGGTCGGAAAGATCGTCGTGCGGAAAACGGATTATTTCTTCCAAAGTTTAATTTTGATCCAAAAGTACAAAAACCAGTGGCGGCTCGTGGCTTAATTTGGAGGGTGGGCTCGCTGCTATCAGGGGCGCCCTGATGGAGGTCATTGTGGCCTCCCAAAAGTTTCTTTATTTGGCAAATTTAGAGTCCATAAATAGCTTGTCAGACCTAATGTATCTTCTAATAATGTTTTAGTATGTGTGCATGCTTTATTTATATCATTCGGTAAAGTTCGGAGTTTTATTTTGTGAATAGAGAACTCAACCACTCTCCTCCCAAAAGGTCGGGTTGCCTCTGACGATTGTATAAAGTTTTCACGAGAAAAAGGAAAACAGATAAAATGAAGAGAACTAAGGTGGGCGTGCCAAATAATAAGGCAATGAAGGCCAATAAGACCCCCTCCCCACTCCTATTTCCCATACAGAATAGCAAAAATTAAATTGTGATTGGGATCATGCAGCAGCATTAACTTTTACTTTAACATGCTTCGTTATTATATGAGGTAGTGAGAAGCAAAGGGATGTAAGTGGACATTTTCAAGTTTTGAGTGAAACGCGTTTAAAGATAACTTCCTAGGTAGTCTTTCGTAGAATTTTTTTTTTTCTAAATCATGCTGTAGAGCAGCACCCACCAGGACTACTTGCACCATCTCTTGCCCCAAGACAGAGGAGAGGTTCACCTACCATTTGTACTGGTTATCTCCAAATTTTTAATTTTGCCACTTACATCCCTTTGCTTCTCACCTCCTCATATATATCAAATTACGAAACTGGTAACTAATTTTTCTAGAAACACAGTTTACTTAATTATCAATATATTCTTTTTATAAGAAATTTAAATTCCTTTAAATTTTTATTGTGTAATAATTTAGGTTTGCTCAGCGTTAGAATACTCTAGCGTAGGAAAGGCATGACAATAAGGCCAACACGATCAAGACTTACATGAAATACACCACCAGCTCAATCATTTCCCGCCGATGACTGCAGTTTTGTGCTAATTAGCACTCATCAGCCCGGCATAGGAAAGTGTCTGAGCTGGAGATGGAAAACCTCTTGAGGAAGCCAAGAGTGCGTAACAAACTGGTAGCTAATACTGGTAGCACGAAACTGCAGTCCTCGGCTGGAAATGACTGAGCTGGCGGTGTATTTAATTTATTTCTGCTTTAGCCCTGGCTAATGGGCGGTAATTTACTGAATATGCGATTAAGACTTATTACTTTAACCAATTATCATTGCTTATAAGATAATTTAAAAAATCTCACCCAATGAAGATTATTTTTGGTACAGCTTTTAAATCAAAAAATATAAAATCTTAACTCTTATTATATTAGCACGACACTGAAAACCAACTGAACCTAAATTCAAACTGAAACTTAAAAAATGGCAAACGCCTTTTCGAAAATAAAATGTCCATTCAGAAATTTCGAGATTGCGCTCTAAGTTCAATAAAGAAAAATAAACAAATTGAAATGGACATCCCATGCAAAGAAATGAGTTGGAACCCAAAATATTGTAAACCCCAGTACCTCATAGTAACGGCCGTTTAAGAATTAAGAAAAGGAAAAAATGGATTAAATCAAAAGAGAGAGAGAAAGAGAAAGCGATGAGAGAACTTTTCCCTTTCCCCGTGGGGTGGGCTCCGAAAATTCTGCCCATCGCCTCGCTAAAACCTTGTATAAGCGACGCGAGACGAGACACTTTCCTCCCATTGCTTCTACTATTGTTATTGGATGAAGATATTTTTCGAGGGGGCAGGAAGGGAGCCGGCCCATACGCATCGTTCGGGGTGATGTCGCTTGCCGCTTTCGTTACTTTGATTTATGCTCGCAGTTGGTTAAGTTGTGGGCCGCCGTTAAAATGGCCTAAAAAATCATTCTTAAAGCGCTGTCGCTATTTGATAGAAAAGGAACACTTTTTTCTTATATTAGCGATTAGCAGAGTGCTAGAAATTTAAAATTAGTTTCATGCCCTGATTTTATTTAAAACTGATACACAAAAGACATTCTTAAATATAATTTAATTATGCACTATTTTGTCGGGTGGGCCCGGCCCACCCGGCCCATAGTGACGAGCCGCCACTGACAAAAACATACAATCTGAACTATTTTCAAGATTCTGAACCATAATGTGTTTTTTTTTTTATAAACGTGCATCATTTTAATTTATTTTTCACCGCGATCAGAGAAAAATAAATAAACACTTGTTAACGTGGTTTTTTTAACTTTTGCTTTGAAAACTTGCCTTAAAAATATCGGGTTTTTAAATTAGGACAATCCAGCAGAAATGCTTTGCTCGAGGCAGCTAATTTTTAACCTATTTTATGTTCTGTGCTAGTTTTGCTTATGAGTTATCGTTATACAAATACACAGTTTACGTCGGGGAGGGGGGGCGGAATCCGCCAAAATATCTATGAAACGGAATGTTGCGCCTATTGATGGCAATGACTGAAAACAAAAATCAAAGTGATTTAATTTTAATTTTAAGTCATAAAATTGATCTTTTCTACACTCTGACGGTAAATTCTACTCAATACTTTTCTTTTTCTTACGCCTGATTGTTTAACATGACCCACTTCACTCAAATTTTACTCCGAGGTAGACCTTGCAACGCCCGACAACGTATTTAGTATTATTATACGCAAATGGCAATGCGGGAAAATCAGCATTCCATGTAATTCAGGAACCAAGCATTCTGTACAATGTCAATTTTCATACCATGCAAAAAAAAAAAGGCGAAATATGTATTATTCATAGTTTATCAGTTTATCATACCAGAAATTGTAAAAAAACTTCATTCATAATTTTCAGGCTTTTTAAAGAAACTTAAAAATACATTTTTCATACACTTATGGCAACACTAGTACGTTTTTGAAAAAAATAATTGATTCAACTTATTTTCAACATTTAAAATAAAAAGTCAACATTTGTAACAAAATATGAAGCTAAAAAGATATTTTAAACTTCATATTTTTTATTACTGACTAAGCATATATACAGGAATTATGAGTTAAGAGCATAACTATATTGAGAAAAATGCTATTGAAGTTTTTCAATGGGCAATAAAGTAAAACAAAAAATACAGACGGAAAGAAAAAAAAAACTAATGTGAAGAAACAAACAAACGGGAGCTAAACATAAGTATGTTGAACCAGCTTAAGTCCTTTAATTCCTCATCTGAGTTGCATACACATTCGAGGAAATTTTTTTTTAATCAACTTAACCCTGTATCAAGTGTACCCAGTATCCTCTAATTTAAAAAAAAAATATTTATATTATTTTTACTATAAGTTATGTTATGGAAGAGTTTTGATATCATGTAGAAAAAAAAAGCACTAGCATTTACGGAAAATAATATTTAACCGAAAAACAAATTTTAAAAGAAAAAAAAATAACGCTGAAAAGGCGAACAAATGTTAGCCGCTCAATTTTTTCCCCAAAGATAAAAGGGTGTAAAGTGGCAAAACTATTTTTCTGTTCGTAAATTCAGCTAGCAAAAAAAAAAAAAAAAAATCTTATTGAAATGTCAGATTTAATTTACGAACTCCGGGAATTTATACTGCGAGTTTTTTTTTTTTTTTTTTTTTTTTTGCAAAAAGGAAACACGATTTACCAGTGAGCATTTCTTTATTGTTTATCTTTTTTAAATTTTTGATTATCAATGGTACTTACTTTTTAATTTTAAAACATTTCAAAAACTCATTTCCGCAGATACTTCCAGTTACCTTCTCACGACAGATAAATTGAAAATCTTTATGAAAATGCAAAAATGGCGTGTACTGTTGTTTTTCGCAACTAAACGAAAGTTCAACATTAACTGAAAAGTGTTTGAAAGGATTCTTTTTACAGCCGAACTGTCTTTAAAAAGGAAAACGATTGATTGGTAAACTTGAAAGTGGGAACCAAACTTTTTTGCTCAAAATGAACGAATATCTTGAAAACTTTAATTAAAGTCGTATGTCATGCATCCTTAGCCAATTCCTGTTTTGCCGATATAAGACTCAATGTTAATATCAACAAACTTCTCAATCTTAGCAATTTGCAATCATGGTAGAAGAACTTCTTATAACTGTTCTCCAAATACTTTTCAGCTGAAATTATGAAATTGGAGATATTTAATTACCTTTAAGGTACTACATTTGCGTTAAATTAAAAAAAAATCTTTATTTAGTAGGGGAGTTTGATGCAAACTAAAATACTTAGGATAACTTGCCTTTTTCAGAGTGAATAAAATGGAAATTTGTTTTGAAAATCACGGCACATAAGGAAAGAACAATGTATTTTGTATAAATTTGAATGGAAGTATTTTCCTAAATTGCAGTAAAAGTAGACCTTCAAAAATAAAAAAAAATTTAAAAAAAAAACAATTTTAAATAGTCAAAAATAGCTTTTTGAAATATTTTCTGTGAAACTTATGTTTTTAATCAAACAAATGAACAGTTGAATAAATAATGAAACGACAAAACGAATACATAAATTATTAAATTAATGTTTGACAAAACCTAATAAGTTGATAAAATATTGCATGAATTAGAAAATAAGCAAACGAAGGAACAAATAAGTGAATTAATAAGTGGAAGAATGTAAAATTATAATTCATTGAACACATGAATAAGTAACGAATGAATAAGTAAGTGATTGAATAAGTAAACAAAATCAACAATTGCACGTTCATGCCTAATATTAGCGAAATTAATACTTCGTAGGTTCTTCATAGGACCGTTAGTAGGCCTCAGTTATTGCAGAACTTTATCATTTTATTACAACTTTTTTTGATAAAACTGCAAAATATTACTTCTATGTATAACAAATTTTAAAATTTAATTGTACTATTAATCTTCGTTATTTATAGAGTTAGTTTACTACAGGCAAAAAAATAAATAAGTGTTTCAGGACATAGTTGATATATTGCTAGATAAGTGACTTTGCAAAGTGGGGAAATATTTCACCTTTTCACTTTGCCCACATTCCATTCTGGTTATATTTCACACGGATTACAGCATATATGTTGAGTTACTAAATGCGCGCACGAGGTTTTATAACTAAGCAGGATTAACTGTATTAGACAAGACGATGTAATTTTATGCCACGAAACAAAAGTAGAAAAACATTTAAAGTAATCTTTGCCTACCTTTCATTCAATGTTTTTCCCCTCTATGTTACGCATGATATTAATCCTGTCATGTCCAAACAATGCCATCAAAAGCTAGTATTCGTCACAAACTAATACCACCCATGCCTACAACAAATGAGGTAGTGAAAAGCAAAGCGGTGCAAGTGGCAAAATTAAAAATTTGGAGAGAACCAGTACAAATGGTAGAGGAACACCTCCTCTGTCTTGGGGCAAGTAGTAGCCCTGGTAGGAGCTGCTGATCAATTAAAAAATTAATGAAAGCCTACCTAGGACGTAATCTTTATACGCGTTTTACTCAAAACTGAAAATGTTCCTTTTTAATCCCTTTGCTTCTCACTGCCTCAAATGTGGTTTACCAGTTTAGTGGGACACTACACATTATTTACCCTTTGTGCATTCAGACAAAACAGAGAGTAAAGTTACTGATGCGTGAACACAACTTATTTAACATGCACTAGTCACCATTATCGTACGCAAAGATGAACTAGTCTTCTCAAGCAGCACACTTCGTTTCAAAAACCATTGTGAACGTTCTTTCAACCATTTAAAAACGTTTATGAAACGTTCGGGGTTACTAACTAGGAAATACTGAAATTAAGTGTATATCGATTAAAAATTATTTCCCAATACGCAACTAGTGACTTTGCTCTAGGTCTATCTAAGCATAAAGATAAATAATTAACACCATTTCATATTAATAATCCTTCCCCTGATCCGCATTTCTCCACTTATCTCAATAACTTATTTCATTTATCCAATCTCTCTCTAAAACACCATTAAATCCAGAGACTCACCAAGTAGAATCCTTAATGATTTGTGAAAGGCAACATAAATCCTTCATAAAAACCACATTTTTTTTTTTGTTCAGTTTCTGATTCAGAATAACAGTGTCACAGCACACTTGCTCTAATTTCACCAACGATCTTCCAATGATATATTGTTAGAAGATAGCATTCATACAACCCTGCAGCAAACACTCCCCTTTGTACTAGATTAATGAACTGTCGCCGCAATAACTTCCAGGAGAGTCTTTAGAGAAAGTTTGCAGTGCGTGTTTTAATAAATAGCTTTACTTTAATCTAAATTGAAGTATACTCTTGCTGAAAGTGATAACAATTGCTTTTAATCTAAATTAATAACCTTTGTTGTTGAAGAATTTGTGTTTCGCTAGGCAGCTTCATTTTCCGATCCATCACCCATGTATGTATAAATATATGGTAATCAAGAAAAAACAAGTAACAGAAAATGCAAAACTACAAAAACCACACCAAAACAGATAAAAAAATGAAAAACGTGAACAAGGGATTGATGCGTCATCAGGGGGAAGACCAATCCCTTAATTCGCAAGGCCATTTATCTTTAGAACGAGCGAAGATCCCAAAAACATGCTACTCTCGTGCTCAATGGAAATGGCATTGTGAAATAAGGGATTGGTCTTCTCTTTGATGATGTATCAATTCCTTGTTCACGTTTTTTCATGTTTTCGCTTTTTTAGTGAGGTTTTTGGATTCTTTGATTTTGTATTTTGCTTTGCTTTTGTATGGTTTTTTTTTTTCGAGCAATCACGATTGCTAATTGTTTTCATTTGACCATCCTTGAAGTCCGGTTTCTTTTTCAACCCCACCGCCCTCTGCAGGCGCGACTCCTTTGGTCCTGGTCGGTGGCGTCCATGTCCTACGCACATGCACGCTCATACACACTTACACACATCCACACACGCGCCTTTATACACACGCCAACGTGCATACACACAGGTCTACGCACACACACAAGCCTACCCATACACAACTATGCACACGTAACCGTCCAAAGGGAGGGACAGGAACCGTTTCTAGAAACAAGCGAATGAGGTCCAATCAGTAGGGTCTTGTCGCAATTCGTGCTTGCGAAAAACATAATTTGAATCCAAAATTTCAGAATTCAATTAAAAATGCAATTTTTTTTTTTTTTTTTTTAATACGTTTGCACTGAGAATACAGTACCCTTTTTGTTTATTCTTTCAATTTTATTTCAATTTGTATCTGAAGTGTATCTTATGTTTCATATGTAAATATATGGTACATATACAGGATATCTCAGTTAAACGTTTTAGAACTCCTATGAGGAGTAGTAGAGTTACGTGTTTTAGAACTCCTATGAGGAGTAAGATGCATCCTGGCGACTTGAAATCATGTAGCAATGCGAAGTCGAAAATGCTTCCTGAAGCGGAGATGTACACCGGAGCACCATAAAGGAAAGAGATCGTTAGTGAAAAACTTTTTTTTTAATAATACATGTAAAAAGGCAAAAGGTACATGGATCCAAGTAAGTGCTTTAATCTTTTTCAATCAGCTACACTGCAAACCTCATATTTGGTGCATGGAACTCCAATCAATCTGGAATACTTCTGGGATATCTCAAAGTTCTTAGTGCGAGAAAGCATTTTCCTATCCAGCATTGCTACACGATTTCGAGCCGCCATTATGTATCCTACCCTTCTTAGAAGTTCTGAAATACAACCCAACATTGCTATATGATTTCGAGTCGCCATTATGTATCCTACCCTCCTTAGGAGTTCTGAAATACTACCCAGCATTGCTACATAATTTCAAGTAGACATTATGTATCCTACCCTTCTTAGGAGTTCTGAAACATTTAACTGAGATAATTTGTATAAATAGGGATGAGACATAACTTGGACTCGCATTTTACAATATAATCCTCATATATATAATATCGAATGACCGAACAACGCTCCTGACGTCATCAACAATGAAACTCGCTTTATGGCAACATAATTTGATAATATTTTTTGATAATGCTTGACATGCAGGGAAATGTTTTATTTTGACAACACTGAATTGGATCCGATATCTTAACTGTTATAGTGGTAACACTGTCATTTCAGGAAAATGAATAAACAAAAAGGGGATCAACTATGAACGCTATCTACTGGAGTTGAGGGTTAATCCACTGGAGTTAGGGTTAAAATTTCAACTATCAAAATATCACCAAACAGGTAATCGCTTCGTTCAAATGTAGAAGCAATTTTCACTCGTCATACATTGACGGGCGATTTTCTAGTTTGAATCGAATTTATGATAACTCAACCTGGCTTTTAGGTGTAAACCCTTTGTTAGAAGAAATACACATAAATAGAAATCCATCGTTAGCTATAAAATATTCAAATCTGATCAACGCGAACATATTAGGCTTAGTACCGTAGCTACAAACCTTTTACTTTTTGTTTGTGTAACGAGTCGAAAATCCTTTACGATAATTTTGTACTAGTTTCTATTTGGAAAACTTCTTTGAGCTTTTAAGATTTTATGAGGGTTATCATAAGCCTTTGTCTCTAAGGTTGATTCCGTTGAGCTACTGTAAGGGTAAACAACATTCTTGTTATGCAAGAAAATTCGAAGAATATACTTTGCAGTGAGTACCTTTGCATGAGCAGTGCATGTTGAGTACCTTTTTTTCTGCATGATGGCTTAAAATCTTGACGGAAAATCACTGATTGGTTTCTTTTAAAAGTATCTTTCAAAATAAGCTTACCATGTGTTTG
This sequence comes from Uloborus diversus, assembly GCF_026930045.1. Classification (NCBI taxonomy): domain Eukaryota; kingdom Metazoa; phylum Arthropoda; class Arachnida; order Araneae; family Uloboridae; genus Uloborus; species Uloborus diversus. The sequence goes on from NW_026557765.1 coordinate 7,459,556, forward strand.
TAAGTTTATTTTAACCCTGGACTCACCAAAACAAGTGGTATTTTTTCCTCTTCCATGTACTGTCCAAACCATTGAAAAATGTGTCTTCCGACGATGTTTTATTGGACTACTCGAGGTCTCAGGGTACGACTTTGAACCACATTTGTACTAAGTTTGAGTTTGTTTGAAGATGGAAATTATCTCATACACGAAAACCTTATTTCTCAATTAATGACGTGCGGCTAGCTTAAATAAAGCAGCCACATTTCATGAAATGTTCTTTTTTCTACTTAGGCTTCATTCTATATACTTTAAGGATCTTCCATTTAAGCTTTAAAACTTTCAATTTCCTCTACCTACATTCACGAACAATTCTGCCGTGGGCGGGTAAACGGCAGTATCTGCAGAAATTAGTTTTGGATTTAATGTTAACAATAGGTAATTATTAGAATTAGACGTTATTTATTAGGTAAACCAAATAAGCAAGCTTTTACCACAAAGCTAACGTACAATAGATAAGAAAAAAAAACAATTGGTTGGTAGATTTTCACTTGATTTTGATTCAAAAATTCAGATTGCTTATTTGGTCACTTTGCTCAATGCCTGACATTTATCCAAATGTGTTTCCTTTAAGATTGGTAGATAACGAGTCATGAAATCCTACGCTGTGTTGTCAGCGAAATTCATCCGTTCAAGTAAAATATTATAGTCAGCTTTTTCATGCATAAATGTTATGTTGTTGTTGTCTTGTCCAGTGGAATAGTGTGGAACTGATCCAAAAGTATCCAAAACACAGCCCCACCCATATATAACTTCCGAGGAATAGAGGAGTTGATGTGGGGGAGCGGATTGGATTCAAAAGAGCTTCGGTGTGGTAGAGCAGTCAATAATAGGATTGGGAGAGAGCTCAAAGTCCTTGCAGTGAGGACAGCTCCTATAGCTTGGATGGCCATCGGGATGTATCCTGAGTCCTTTGAAGTGCTTAATCCTCAGCCTGCGTACATGTTATGTTTATTTTTATTGATTTTCTTTTTAAAATTAGATATTAATAATTTTACATGACAAATCTTAACTTAATGATATTTTTATTCATTGTTTTTTAAATTAGTTATTCCTTACGTATTAGTAAGTCTCAAAATTTTATTTTATTACTAAACTATACACGTTTAGCCACGGTGGTTTTTGAATGATTTTAAAGCACATTTAACTTAAGTCCTTTTTTTGGAAGAGAGAGTTTTGACGGACAGTTGTCGTCATTATCTCTTTTTTTTAAATAGCATCATGGAATATGCGTGTAGCGTATGTAAAATTATGTGTGCACATAGTCATTAACGAAACAGAATCTTTCCTTTAATTTTGGGGATGGGAAGGGAAACTTACATGCGGTGAAAGTGCTTAAAAAAAAAAAAAAAAAACTTTAGTTCGAGGAGAGCCGTGAGGGTACAGTTAGCCTAACATAAATGTTTTGGAATCATTTAAAAAAAAACACACAAGCTATTCTTTCACTTGGGGGTGTTCCTTCACTAGTCGATTTACTCTATTAGGTCTTCTTTCCAGATTTTTTTTTTCTTTTTTATTTAATTTTAAGGGGCAGTAGGCAAAAAAGAAAAGTAAAAAGCTGGTAGGAAGAAAAAGAAAACAAAGGGAAATCCAGATAAATGTGATAAAAAGACGTTGATCCAGATACGGGGTGTTTTGAGGGCAAATCTTTAAGAGGTGATAGTATATATAAGGAAAAAAACATAACGGCAAAAATAAGGGTACCAAACGTCTTTCAAAGGAGATAGGCGCCATTAAAGTTTAGAGTCCGAAATTTCAAATGATCATTAAAAAAACGGAAAAATTCGTCGATTCGTTTGCTGTTTTCGCTAAAATTATCATTTTTATCAGTATTTTCTTAAAAATAAACTTTAAAGATGTAGTTTTAAAAAATGCCGTTAGAGGGCGCATTAGGCTTTGGAGTAACGAACCACTATTTTTACCTCTATTTATGAATCCAATGAGGTTTTTCCTAATGCTTGGACTCCATTTTAAATTTTCAGCTCAAAATCAGAATCATTGGGCGTGATTAAGTTGCGCAAATTGAACTGTATTCAGAAGTTGAAATACACTTTGTGACAGGAAAAATACATTAACCCAAAAGGAAACGAGCGACCTACACGATGCTTAAAATATATGTCGCCTATGACAAGATAAGGAAGTGGTTACAAATTCAGAACAAAAGACTTTTTTTAAGAAGTTATGACACAATAAAGGTTACAGAACTGTAAGTTGTATAGCGTCCTGTAGCAGCTATACAAGACAAAATACGGAGTGGTATGGAGTGAAATAGGTTACCTATGACTACTGTGACTAAATTAGGAGTCATTGGTGCCTCTTGTCTGTCACAACCCTGTTACTCAAGTGCAGCGAAAATCCAATCCATCGCAAAGGACGCCGGTTCAAGATACGAGCGGTTTTTCGTTTATTCAGGATTGTTTTTCTTGATTCCATCAGTTTTTTGGAAGATGTTAAACGGCATGGAACAAATATCAGCAACCTTGATGATGCTTGAATGATGTGCGATCTTCGCGCACATTTCTGTTTCTAGAATGCCTTAACCGACCGCAATGGAGTGATTCATTTATTTTTATCTACACTAAGCTACTACCCACACTAACCTACATATCGCTCCGACCGAGGTGGCGGTAGATACGCACGTACAACCAACCTGCTTCTTTGAGACTTGCTATACGTTCCTTTAAAAAGTCCAACAATTATTCGTATACCTCTAAAAAGTCTTCCTAGTCACACTAGAGTCCATACAATTCTACACTTTCGTTTAAAGTGCCCTTTGACACAAGTTTTCATACTTTCAATCGTACCTATCTGCGCCTTTTGTATGCGCATAGCGTGCTTTCCCTTTCGTCACTGGCGAGGAGATTCAAATCATCTGTTTTTAAATTACACTGCTACCGAGTTTGTCGGTAACAGCTCATATTATTCTTGATGCATACATTTTTTGTGAGAAAGTGTATTTCCACCTTAAAAGACAGTTTAGTTTTCGCTACTTCCCAACAATTCAGACTTTGAGCTCATAATGTAAGTCCAAGCATTAGAAAACATTTAATGAGATTCAAAATCAGCGATAATAAATAGTTGTTCGTCACAACAAAGTCTAAAGCGCCCTCTATTGATATTTTTTAAACTAAATATTCAAAATTTTTCTTCGAGAAAATTCTGATAAAATGATTAATTTTAGTGAAAACGGCAACCGAATCTAACAAATTTTACGTTTTTTATGATCATTTGAAATTTTGGACCCTAAACTTGAATGGCGCCTATCTTCTTCAAAATACGTTTGAGACCCTTATTTTCGCCATTATACTGTTTGTCCATATATGTACTACACCCTTTAAATTATTGTGCAAGAGTTCAGAAATACCGCGTATATAAATCCCTTTACCATACTGATATACCAGATTGCGCTACAGTTAAAATTTATAGGTTGCTCCGACCATTCTAGAGAAAATTGAATTTATGACAGCACTTGATCGAAGAGAAACGATCCAAAATATGAGCGCCTACTTTATTTCTGATAGAACTTTAATGCATGTTCATCTGGGTTGCATTGCAGTCGATATAATCGATTTGAAGGAAAGAGTTCATCATAATCATTTATGAAATTATCTCTCTTTTTTTTTTTTTTTTCGTTTTCTTCTCTGCAGTTATTCATAAACGTAATGCTATTTGTCATAGAGATTTTCTAGCAAAAAGTTCAAAATTACTTTTGAGACAATTCGTAGATTAGGAATCAGCGACCAAGTATGTTTAGGCTTTTATATATATATATATATATATATATATATATATATATATATATATATATATATATATATATATATATATATATATATATATATATATATATATATATATATATATATATATATATCTTTGAGTTTAACATATGGGGATTTTTCAGAACACGATTCAAACATGATAAGTTCTTATCTTTCACTAAATTTATTTCATTTTGTATTGTTTTTTATGGTATTTTGCCCCATTTTAGAGTTTAGTTGGTTTAAAAAAAAACGCATATTTTGAAGCATTTACGGATATGAAACACTGCTAAAGGTGACGCCACTTGAGTTGGTAATGCAAAAAATTGGCTACTCTTTAAAAAAATGATTTTTTTCCTCGAAAAAAGAAGACTATCAATTCCTTCTGTTACTCCCTTTTAAGTAAAGAAAGTATTTTAATTACAAATAAATTTTACTCAAATATCGGACAAAATTTTCATTTCGCTCAGTTCTGAATGAATGTTGAGTACTTTTCTTGGCCCAACCGCACGTACAAATGAACATAAGAACATATGGAAGCCTCAATTTTTCATTTTGACATTCGCTCAGTTGATTACCACGAGTTTTCTCGTGACATCTGTATGTAGGTATGTATATGCGTACTCATCAAGCATAACTCAAAAACGGTATGCTGTAGAATGTTGAAATTTCCCACGTATACACGGAGTGGAGTCGAGCTAAGCACCTAACATTTTGGTGGATTCAGATGTTCCAAAAGCGGTTTTTACACCTTTTTGAGAAAAATCTGTGTTAATTCAATGCAAATTCAACTTTTTTTCGCCAAGCTTTTGATCACCAAAATGTGTTGCGAACTTGGCGATATATCACTAAGTTTTCGATAAATTTGGCGAAAAAAATATTTTTCGAATCTGGTTTCACTTTGGCGCTATTGACAATATTTAGAGTTGTCCTTTGAATCATGTTAAAATTGTCGATATTGGGAAACAAAATCTCTATAAAACGGTTTTTCGCATCGGTTAGTGGTCACCTAGAGGGGTGAAATTATTTAAATTATTTCCTTGCTTGCTCTACAGAACTGTTATATTGTTATTTTAGTTCTTTATAAACGTTCCATATGGTTAACACGTGCATACACAAATACCTACATTTTTCCGGTACAACTCTCGTGTTAAACAGCACACGAAAAGTCGCGAGGAATACCTGTGTGACCCCTTTTTAATGTTTGCTTAATACAATTTATACATTTAAATTTTAACAAAAGAGAATTTTCAATTTGTAAAATGGATATTTCGACACATAAAAAATCACAGAAATCATTTATCACAGAAATAATTGGAATGAACCTTGATAGTAAATTAATTTCATTTACCAGATGATATTTACTTTTTTTTAAGTTTGCCCCTTAGTTGAATTTGGCATCTCATTGCAGATTTCTTTATAAACAAAAATGAATGCAGTTTTTGAAGAAAAGAAAAATTACCAACTATCGATAGATGCTCTTAAAAGAAAGCATTTAGAAATTAAGCTACTGAAGCTCGGGTTCAAATCTGTTGAATTACTCACTAGAAAATATAAGATTTTAAATGACTGGTTACTCAGTACGCCGGGCAAATTCTCCTGGTTTGGTGAGAAAATACATTCGGCATCATTAAGAAGGTTAAAAAAAACGAGCTGATGTGTGCATCACATGACTTCCTTTTACTCCAATTTAATGTCATTTTCTCATTATTGGCAGTTTTAATATGTTTCAATAGTTTACTCTTTAAATATCACCAACAGTGGCCATATTGAAACCAAATTAAAAAAAAAAAAATTAAAAAAAATTAAAAAAATCGTCAAATTTTTCGCCATGTTGGCGACAAAACTTGGCGACCAAGAGACTGGCGATATATCGCCAAATGTCCACCAAATTATAACACCACTTGAGTTAACATTGAAATTAACAATGATTTTCCCCCAAAAAGGGGCAAAAGACCCTCTTTGGAGCATCCGAATGCAACCAAAAAGGGTGGTGCACAACTAGACCCCACTAGGAGTCTAAGAACCAAATTTCAACTTTCTAGGACATTCCGTTCTTGAGTTATGCGACATACATACACACATACGCACATAAATACAGACGTGTCACTAGAAAACTCGTTGTAATTAACTCGGGGATCGTGAAAATGGATATTTCGGGTGTCTGTACGTTCCTAGGCATAAATCCACGTGTGGTCGGGTTGGAAAAAAAAACAACATTCATTCGGGGGTGAGCAAATTGGAAATTAAGGCCGATTTTTGAGTGAAAATTTTTCCGCGAATATAATACTTCCTTTTTTGTAAAAGGAAGTAAAAAGATGGAGTGTTGCATGACTGACTTTAAATTTTCCGAATGGCAGTCAAAACTAGTTGAATAAGAAAATCTTTCAGATCTCACAATGTCTTCTTGTAATCTCCCATCAAAGCCACTCCCCTACTAACAAGCATAAGGTGCATTCCAAGGTATTTTTGACATTTATGTAGAGTCCGTAACGTGACCTTTTTTGCCATAACTTTTTAATTTACTGTTTGATTAGCATATTATTTAATTTTGATCTTTTCCTACCAAGGCACCAGCTAAAATTAAAATAATTTGCAAATCAAACGGTAAATTAAAAAGTTATGGCAAAAAAAGGTCACGTTACGGACTCGACATAATGTCAAAAATACCGTGGAATGCCCCATAACCAATCTACTACCAGACGCGAAAAAAAATCCCCTTTTCTATCTTTTGAACATAGAGGAAGAGAGGGAACATGTGAGTACGCAGCGCATGTGAATATCGTATGTTTTACTAGGATCAAGTCAAGAAAAAAGTCTTAAAAAATTTTAAAGTAACGGCGGTACTGGTCCTAGTTCTCGATCTAATTTTAAGAGCAAGGAGTCAGCTTATGTTCCTGTGGTGACAGCTTGTTGTAGCAGATGCTGATGTATCTTTATCACTCAAAACACGCAACAACATATTTTGAGCTAACAAATAAGCTAAAATTAATTATTAATTACCATTAAATAAACTTTAAAGTAAATTTATGACAATGTTTTTTTAATTAAATTAACAATTCTTTATTTTTGAAAATAAGCTCTTAGGTAGATGACAGGGCGCTTGTGAACACAACTTGTAGCATGCCAAGAGTTTGCATATCATCTCCTTAATACAATATTTAATATTGTAAAAGTTAAACAAGGTGTAAAGATTTAAAATTATTATTTTGCTATATCAGTTTGTAAATAATTTGTTAATTATTATCAAATAGTAATTAAATTATTATTTTTATTTTAAAACCTGAAAGTGAATTATGTAATAACGCACTCCTAAACTGTCTTCTTAAAAAAAAAAAAATAATGGGCATCTTTACAACTTTACCATAAAAATTAACTCAAACGAGCTGATGTGTGCATCACATGACTTACTTTTACTCCAATTTAATGTAATTTCCCCATTACTGGCAATTTTAATGTGATTCAATAGTTTACTATCTAAATATCACAACAGTGGCCAATTTAAACCGAAAAAAAAAAAAAAATATCGCCAATTTTGTCGCCATATTGGCGGCAAAACTTGGCGACAAAAAGACTGGCGATATATTGCTAAATGTTCGCCAAATTATGACACCACTTGAGTTTACATCGAAATTAACAATGATTTCCTCCCAAAAAGGGACAAAAGATCCCTTTAGAAACATCCGAATGCGACCAAAAGAAGAGGTGCACACCTAGACCTCACTAGGACTCTACGTACCAAATTTCAAATTTATAGGACATACCGTTCTTGAGTTATGCGACATTCATACGCACATACAGACGTCACGAGAAAACTCGTTGTAATTAACTCGGGAATCGTCAAAATGGATATTTCGCGCGTCTATATGTTCTTAGGAACTTATCCAGGTGTAGTCGAGTCGAAAAAAAAAACTCTACATTCATTGTGCGGTGAGCAAAATGGAAATAAAGGCCAATTTTTGAGTGAAATTTTTTTCGCGAATACAATGCTTCCTTTTTCGTAAAAAGGAAGTAAAAAGACACTAGACAGACCAAAAAAAAAGACACACATAGAGAAAGATGAAGAAAGAAAAAGTTCAGAGAAATATAAGTAGTAGTATCAAAAGAAGCAAAGAAATCATAAGAGGAAGAAATGATTGGAAATACAATCATGAGTGCCGAAAAGCTGCAATGAAACTTTAGAAGGTGAACAAAGGCAAATAAAATCATAACAACCAAAGTTATGATGCTGAGGGCTGGTATTTCAGACACTTGTATTCTACTGTCATATGAAGTTTGGGGAACGGGAAATACTCTTTAAGTGTTACAGTAGCACTGTGGTAATAATATGCAATCTGGATAAAAACATTTGATTTTTTTTTTGCTGACATTCGGATTTTCTTTATTGCTTATCTTAACGATTTACTATACATGACACTAAAAAAAAATCATAGAAAAAGTACGAATTATTTATTCACTGTAAAATTGACTTCATCCCTATTCGCTTCATACTGTTATATAACAAAAAACATAACGCATCATAACCCAGTAGTTGGAAGAAGCGCGCTACAAGTAGCGACGCTACTGTAGTAGCTACATTGTTTAGTAGTTTGTAGTGTAGCAGTAGCGCACTTCTTAAAAAAAAGTAGAGTAGCGAGTAGTTCGCTACAAAAAAAGTAGTTTGTAGCGATTGTGCAAGTCTTATGCGAATAAAACTTGCATCAATCAGATTCGTAAGACTCTGAAAAATACGCCCTGACATCAGACATGTTTTGACACCGTACGTTCTATCTGTTTGACGCCATTAGTTTGTTTGGCATCAAAAATTTTCACATTTCCTCAATGTTCGCCTTGAGTAGAGCATGGCTTAGAAAGAAAAGAAAAATCGATAATTTCCAAGTAGTACCACGTTTGTATTTTCTGTCAGCAGAGAATGTCCCTTGAATGAACATTTTAGATGTCAGTAAGATTATTATGCCAATATGCTCTAATATGGAAGCTACTGTATATGTTACGGAAGAGGATGATATTGAATGATATTGCCTTGGCCGGCTAACAACAAATATTACAGTGTTATAGAAATGTATGAACATGGATTTTTTTTTCCCGTTTCAAGCAAACTTTGAGAGGTAGAAGAAAAATCATTCGGTATCAATGTCATCCGCATATGCAGTCGAATCTCAACTTAAGCCCTGGTTTCCTAGCAGCAAAGTCGCCGATCTTCGGTGTCGCTCCTCGCCGTGACGCTGAAATCAAAGTCAACTAATTCCGCCGTGGCCATTCACGACGTCGATTTAGCTCGGACACGCATGTGCAAAAGAATCAAGTTTTCCCCTCGGCAAGGAGCGACGACGAAGATTAGCGACTTCGCTTTTAGGAAATCATAGCTTTACGCGAGGGATGCTTTCTAAGACTTCTCGCGTAGGTTGAAACTTTATGTTGTAGAAAAAAGTATCAATACTATTTTTTAAATGAACATGCCAATTATTTTTGACATTTGAAAACATCCTTCAATCTGTTTTTTTCCCATTTCTTAACTTCCTATGACGAAGTTAAACACAGAGAACTGAAATTCTACTGTATTTAAAATAAAGCTGTATTATTGAATAATAATACGTTTAGGATAGAAAGAACAGCATTAAATGAAACAGAACGGTACGTATTGTATGTAGCAGTAATAAAATGCAGCACTACCATAGTACTGTACAGTAATTATATTCGACGCACATTTTAGTTTTTCAAACATATCGAAAATCTTTATATTTTTTTGGTTGTCTGAAACTTTCTATCTTTCTTTCCATTTTAAAACTTTTGATAAACAGCCCACTTATGTGAGATAATGTTTCGTGAACTTCATATTCGGAAGAAAAAAAACTCGGAGTGGCGATTTGTAAATAAACTTAACGATGTTTCGGCTAGTACAGTGCGTGGTACTCTTACCTTCAGTGATGCTGAAGGGAAAGTTCATTCACGAAAGTAATATTTAGTACTGAATAAAGAAGATGATACTTATGCCGTGCGCCTCCCTTTCGAAAATTTTCGTGTTGCGGTGTGAGGAAGTCGCGCAAGCTCCAAAATTCGTTACTCGAGAAAATCTCGCTATTTAGCCATTTCGCGGAAATCGAATCGCGTTGTAGCGCGAGTCCACTGTAGTTTAGAATTGCACGTTGGAGTAAAGTACGCATTCTTTGTTAGGTTACATCTTTCGGATATTTATTAATATTTTATTACAAATGCGAGTGTCCCGTTTCTTAACTTTATTTTATTTATTTATTTTATTTATTTATTTATTTATTTTTGAAAAAGTGAAACGATCTGATAGCGTATTGGTCTTTCTACGAGAAAATTAAAGGGTGTTTTCAAGGGACACAGTAACGTAATTAAATGAACACATTTGCGTTTAATTTCATTAAATGAAAATAGTCTTTATTTTCGGCCAACGTTTTTCATGTGAATTTTAGTGGTTTCTTCTAATTCTGCTAAAATTCTACATTAGTTAAACTTATATTCCACATATTTTGTAGATACTAGTTTAATGAACTGCTTTATACAGAATTACAACATGTCTTTTCGTGCACACGAAGACATGGAGCATAATTCTAATCGTGTCGAGGGTAATGAACGAGAAACGCGACAGAAACAGCTATGAAGAATGGCCCAGTGATAACGTTACCCCCTGCACTGAAGTGAAGCTGTCACAAAAGCGCTCATTTGAAACTAATTAATTACATGGCGCAAATGATTTGATTAACTTGTTAACATTTGTTAGCGCTTTAAAGTTCGAAAAATTACGGAATTATAGATGCGAATATTAAACTGCTTTATAAACCCTGTGTTTCCGCCAGTGTTGGCTTGACAACAAATATTTATTCGGCAAGGTGCCTTAGCGCATATATTAGAAAATAGTTAAGTTATTTGTAATATAGTTAGCAGTTAGTATGATACATCGTTTTTACTTTATATGAATTAGGTCATACGTAACTTATAATAACACGTATGTAATAGGGATATAGGACACCTGACCACAGAATTTCAATTTAATTTTCTGTTGTGAATAATATGCGTTCGACAGTATACACATATGTCTGATGCCGATCACACGCGTCATTCTAAAAATTACAAAATAAAGCTGTGAAATTAAACTTCAAAATTTCTTGCGGATGGATGTGCTATTGGTCAAAAATACCATATAGCGGGGGGAAAATGCGTGATAATAACAATGCTCTCGATTCGTTAAAATGTGTGCACATATGAGTTGGTTTACTCTGAAACAAAAGAAAATGCAGTTTCTAACAATTTTTTCCAGGAAAATAAATAAAAAAATTAATGTATGTCTGTAGCTCTTGAAAAAATGTCTGGTCATGGTCAAACTGGCATTGTCTTGTTGTTCTTTACGTGTTTTGACGGCATTTTACTTTTACTTAAGAACAGAAACTCTGTACAAAAATAAACATGTCGATAATATTTAGGACTACATACTAAAAAAACCTCACATGAGGGAGTGAGAAGCAACGAGATGTTAGTGGACATTTTCAAGTTTTGAGAAAAACGCGTTTAAAGAACAGATCCTAGGTAGATTTTTATTGATTTTTTTTTCTAAATCATGCTGTACAGCAGCAACTACCAGGGCTACTAGTACCATCACTTGCCCTAAGACAGAGAAGAGGTTCATCTACCATGCGTACTGTTTATCTCCAAGTTTTCAATTTTGCCACTTACATCCCTGCCCCCACTGTCTCAAATGTTCTCGAGACATAAAAAGTAAAAACGCAAATAACAAGTATAGTCCAAAAACCAACTTTGAATAACGTGGATATTCTGAATAAGAGCAACATTTTTTTACGGACTCTCAAGGCTTTTCATTAGGTTTTTTTTTTTTTTTTTGGTTTGTAAGAAGTTTTTTTTCTTCTTTTTTTAAAAGGGGGAGTTTTTTTTTATGTAATATAAGTCTACTTTTTTTAAAATTATTTTTCTTGCTTTTTGATCTCGAACCTGATGAGGAGGATCATTTGAAGCTTGCCTTTTCTGAAAAATATTTGTAGATTTATTGAACAGTAATATTTTTTTGCATTGCATAATTGGTGAATACGATTTCTTTTTACTTCCTTTTACAAAACTGGAAGTATTGTATTCGCGAAAAAATTTTCACTCAAAAATCTGCCTTAATTTCCATTTTGCTCACCCCCGAATGAATGTTGAGTTCATTTTTCAACCCTAACACACGTGGATATATACCTAGAAACGTACAGACACCCGAAATATCCATTTTGACGATCGACGAGTTAATTACGGCGAGTTTTCTCGTGACGTCTGCATGTATTGTACGTATGTATGTGCGTAAGTCACATAACTCAAGTACATGATGTCCTAGAAAGCTGAAATTTGGTACTTAGACTCCTAGTGGGGTCTAGTTGTGTACCTCCGTTTTTATTGCATTCGGATGCTCCAAAGGGGGTCTTTTGCCCCTTTTTGGGGAGAAATCATTGTTAATTTCGATGAAAACTGAAGTGGTTTCATAATTTGGCGGACACTTGGTGATATTTCGCCAGCTTTTGGTCGCCAAGCTTTGTCACCAACATGGAGAAAAATTTGGCGACTTTTTTAATTATTTTTTTTAAAATCTAGTTTCAATTTGGCCATTGTTTGTGATATTTAGAGAGTAAACTATTGAATCACATTAAAACAGCCAATAATGAGAAAATGACATTAAATTGGAGCAAAAGGAAGTCATGTGATGCACACATCAGCTCGTTTAATCTCGAAAAATGAAATCTGACTCAAATATATGGAAAAGTAAAACTGGAAAAAAAGCTGTTTTCTTTTTCGTTTTGAGTTCATACGACTTTTTGATTCAGCAGCGAAGTACTGGGCCCATTTCAGCTTTCTTGATTGAGAGCAAATTACTTTACTGATAAGCCATGCGTTTCAAACTACTTATAAATATTCTCCCACATATTTTATTACCAAAACTTTTCACGCTATACAGTTTGTTGCACATTCGTTTCTAAAAAAAGCAGCCCTATATCTTATACATTAGTACTACTTTTTGCCTTAAGAATCCGCTTTTCCCAAAAACCTAAGCAGAAAAAGGAAGAATCCATGAACTTTGTTAAAGTGGTTAGAAGAAACGGCAACCCCATCTTTCTCTCATCTTATTAGCAATGATGACACATCGGTTCCTCCCATTAAGTTCCCTGGAGATACGATCTATTAGACAGCGAGTAGATCGTCTAACGGACGCCATCCATTTAGAAATTCGAGTTTGGAAACTAACAAAGAACTCCCGTCTTAAGTTAGATTAATCTTTTTTTTTTCTTTGGTCACAGGAACTGAGTTAATCTTTTGCTGTTTAAATTTGTATAAAGTCTGTGTGCTCGTTTAATGAATTTCGGAGTGCTTCGGAGGAATTGATGAATCTCAGTTGTTGAATGCAGTGTTTGACAAATGAGTGAGATTGAAAATACCGTTTGAAATTTTTATTTAGTTTACATCAATTAGAATTGCTGGGCATTGCTTATAATAGTGTGACACTAGTGATAAAAATATATACATATAATGTATTAGGTGTTCCCAAAGCGGGTGCCGCAGGGAGAGGTGAAGGGTAGCTCAAAGTGGCATTGTGTGGAAGAGTGTGACGCTAGTGTTTGAAGTATATACACACATATGATGTATCAGGGGTTCCCAAGGAGAGGTGAAGGGTGTTGTAAAGTGGATTTGCTAAGAAGAGTGACAGAAGTGATACAAATTTATACATCTATCAGGGGTTTACAAAACGAGTGACGCAGGGAGAGGGGAAGGTGTCGCAAAGTGGCATTGTTTAGAATTACTTGACCCAAGTGATACAAATATATACGATATATCAGGGGTTTCCAGAGAGGGGTGGCGCCGCAGGGAGAGGTGAAAGGTCTCACAAAGTGGCACCTAAAATATATATAACGTATGATATATCTTAGGATTCTCAGCAGGGGAGGTGAAGGGGTGGCTCAAAGTGGCATTGTTTGGAATAGTGTGAGACTAGTGATTGAATTATATACACATGATGTATCGGGGGTTCCCAAAGTGGATGCCGCAAGGAGAGGTGAAGGGTGTCGTAAAGTGGCATTGCTGAGAAGACTGACAGAAGTGATACAAATTTACACATCTATCAGGGGTTTACAAACCTGGTGACGCAGGGAAAGGGTAAAGGAGTCGCAAAAAGACATTGTTTAGAATAGCGTGACCCAAGTGATACAAATATATATGATATATCAGTGATTTCCAAAGTAGGGGCCGCAGAGAGAGGTGAAGGGTTTCATAATGTGGCTTTGCTAAGAATTGTGTAACAGAAGTGATACAAATTTATGCATATTACATATCAGAGGTTTCCAAAGAGGGGTGGTGCCGCAGGGAGAGGTGAAGGGTTTCATAAAGTGGCTTTGCTAAGAATTGTGTGACAGAAGTGATACAAATTTATGCATATTATATATCAGGGGTTCGAAGGAGGGATGGTGCCGCAGGGAGAGGTGAAAGGTGTCACAAAGTGGCTTTGCTAAGAAATGTGTGACAGCAGTGAGACAAATTTATACGTATTATGTATCAGGGGTTTCCAAAAAGGGATGGTGCCGCAGGGAGAGGTGAAAGGTGTCACAAAGTGGCATTGCTTAGAATAGTGTGATACAAGTGATAAAAATAAATATATACATTTGATATATCATTGGATTCTCAAAGTGGGTTTTGCAGGGGGAAGTGCGGGATGTTGCAAACTGCCTATGGTATCAAATCTTTGTGGTGAATGCCACAAAAATGTGTGATGATTATTCATGTCATCATACCCGGTTTCAGATATTTCACTTCATTAATTATATAACCGATGAACATGTAACGGTTTCTTTAAATTAAATGCCTTGAAAGGAATTATTTCAATAAAAACAAAATAGGAAAAAGTAATGTATTTCTATAGGTTCTGATTTTTTCACAAAATTAGACAAATGTGAGGACATGATGCTTAAACATACGAAAGAAAAAAAAAGGGCCGCGGGTGCCGTGAGAAAATTCCACCCTTACAAATTTCACCAGGACTTGAAAAAAAATGGGAATCCCAGTGACATTCAAATTTCAAATCCTAAAAAGCTATATTTTTAAAAAAACATCATTGTCCACAAAATCTGTCAACAGTTGTGAGTTCGTTAACCCGATAGTACTCGCCCGCTAAACAGCGCGCAAAAGATCGCACGTGGTTACCTGTATAACCCCATCTATGAATTTTTGCAAAATGCAATTTATATATGTTAATCATTTGAAAAATTTATTGCAAATTGATAAAATATTTATTTTCACACATAAAAAACAGTTTCTGAGATTTTAAATTAATTACTACAACACGTTTGCAAGAAATACCTAATACTTAAGAAAGAAAGGAACGAAATAAAAAGACAGACAGATATATACACATTTTCCCCATCTGAAACTCATACTTTACATTTTTTAATTGTTCAACACATATTTAAATATTTTATTCATTATTGATCTTTTTTTTTGTTTATTAATATTTTTAAGATATAAGGTAAAACACCAGTAGTGGCCACTTCGAGGTTTAAAACGCACTAGTAGTGGCTAGTGAAGTAGTGGCTAGTTTTTAAACTGTAGGTCTACAATATTAATTGCCCCTCTTCAAACTCATGGGCGATTTATAGCCCAAAGCTTTCTAAGTCTTCTCGATTTCTAAAAATACCAGAATTTCGCCTTGTTCATTTTTTACCAATTTTTCTCAGACCTCAATTTTGAGCCAGCAGTGGCTACTCCCAAATCTGAAAACTTCAGTAGTATCCATCTGACATTCTCCCATGGAAAGTATTTACATTACTTACTTTGAATTCAAGTAACTAATAAATAAAATTGATTCAATATGATAGTTATAGTAAGTACAACAAAAAATCATATAATTATTGTTCATTTTTTTCTTCAAAGTACAAAAGTAAACTTGAAGTGGCCACCACTGAAGCACCGGCCAATACTGGTGTTTTACCTTACAAAGCTTTATTTCATGCTTTCTCTTCAAGTCACTTTCACGACAAAAGTACCCCAAAAACAGATCTTAGTGACTCGTACTCACGCAAAGCAATCCGTTTCAACATCTATTTCAATAAATTTCATTTTTCATTGCTTAAGACTCAAAAGGACTCAGACAGCTGCTGCCATGAATGACATTACAGTCGAACCTCCATATATCGAACTTCCACAAATCGAAATTTTCTATGTATCGAAATCCCAGCAAATTTCTATGTTCATTAAATAGAAAAGTTGTTTCTATATATCGAAAAAATCTCTATATATCGAAAAAAATTTCGAGACATTTGTAGTTTTTTTTTTTCCACTTTAGACTGTTTGTCTCATGAAAAATGAAAATTAGGGGAGAAAATTACGTTCACTGAAGGTTGCTACGAAACCCATAAGGAGTCTGGGGTTGAGGACTGTGTAGATAGGTTCTTGTTCCGTTTTGGAGTTCTTAAATTCCCTCAAGTTTATTTGAAATCTAAGTTGCAACCAGTAACACTGTAAAATCAGTTTCAAGCTATCCCTATTGTCTATTGATTATCGTTTCTAGTCTTTCTAGCTTCAGTGAAAATCATTCATGCTAAGTAGAATAATTTTTACTTTTCTCTCGATTACACTGTCAAAACGAAGCCCCCCTTATGTTGCGAATCAAGTTAATTGCAGAAGAATGAAGATGTATGACAGCGCAAAAATGTAATTTCTGTATTTTTTTTTATTTTTCAACTTTCATTTAATCCGATGCTTGAATAAATTAGAAATTGGGCTTTATACACGAAAATTAGCTTTAATTTTAGTATTATAGGAGATTTGTACGATAAACTAAGATCGTTTCTATATATCGAAATTTCTATATATCGAATTTTTTTCCAGAAATTTGCTACTTCGATGTATGGAGGTCTGACTATTTTTAAAATACAAAACTCATCTTCTTATCAGGTTCCGCATTTTACCCTCCTTTTCCGTACCTAGACTATACTTTAATTCGCAAAACCTAAGATAGTTTTGCCGGTTTAATATCGTAACAAGGGGCCAGAAAACATAGTAAGTATTTCCAGTATGAGCTACTCTAATACCACATTTACTCACTTATGATGGATCACATATGATTCAAATAATTTGGTTATCGGAAATTGTAAAACTTTAATTACAAAATTAGTTCTGAAATGTTCGTACGGTGTATAGGTCGCTATATGAAACTATACGACCTGCAGGAATGCGCATACATTAGGAAATTTTTAGCGATAATGGTTTGTGATTACGAGTTTGATAAATTGAAGATATTGTTCCTATTTCGGCCCCTGGTTCACGCATTTTTGAAGACTAAATATGAATCGCAAACTATACGAAAGTGATTTTAAAAAATTTGACGTTAAAAGATCAACATTACGTCACACAATATGATTTTTAGAAGAAAAGTTAATTGAAAAATAACGGATTTGATAATTTAGCATTCGTATTTTAAAAACTAAGCTGAAAAAATCCAAACAATAGAACATAAGCGTCAGATTTTTGGAGAATCACTCATATACTTCAGATGCACTATACTTTTACAATTGTGCACTTACATGTATTACGAAACGGCTGAATATAAATCCCTGCTAAGAAAACAGAGTCTCATGCACTTTTGGACCATACTAGGCATGCGAGTTGTAATTGAATGATTTTTAAATTCTCCTTAGTGTGCCTAATGTAATAGTAACTAAAACTCTAAATAAGATTTCGACATTGTTTTTTTTATTTTCTTTGTCGATAATGAATTTATTTTGTTTGAAATTTTTGTGTATTACTGAGCATTTTCGTACGAAAGTAGCGGGATTGTCGAACGAAGTGAACCTCCCCCCCCCTGCTCACCTCACTCGCCAATTCCAGTTTACCACATGAGGCGGGTGACCATTAATGGCTTTAATGGTTTTCACTTGTATGCCCTGGAAACACATCCTGCATGTTCTGCAAACTGTTTATATAAATTCATATCTCCATATCATTTGATTTGGAGAGGGAGATGAGAGAAGGCGGAATGGCTTCCCTTGGATGCCATCCTTGAAATGAAATATTTATTTCCATTGATACCAAAGACAAAATTTTCAACAAAATCCAAAGAGGTCGAAATTTATTTTTTTAGTCAGAAATAGCTGTCGCAATCAAGGGCAGTTTAACACATTTTTTTTTACACAACTCTTATTTTCGAGCTAGACCTCGCAACGCCAGAAAATGCAACTAGAACCAAACAAAAGAAGAATCATGGCAGTATGAATGCATATGTATTGCGATGGCTTAAAATATTGATGAGTTAATATTTGAACAATATTTTCTCTCCTTTTCACTAATATTTAGGATCTTCTATATAGAAACCACGGGAAATATAATTTACTAACTTCTGTATTCCACTATTTATAAAACTAAATTTGAACTTAAAGGATTCACTAAGCCCTGGACTCTTAAAAGGTTAAGAAATATAGTGGAAAGAAAAAAAAAAACGATTAAAATGTCAACGACCCTATTAACGTTCGAATTTATTATTCTTCCATACGGCTACCTTAAACTGAACAACATTCGTTAAAATACTCTAAATTACATCTGCTTCAATAAATCACTAACGGTAGCAGGCGCTAATAAATCGCTTGAGCATCAGAATTAGAACATCATTCTCTTGCAAAGTAATATTACTTCCGCATCTTCCTCGTCCGCCCACTACTTGTAATGTTCTGATAATATATGAGAATGATGAAAAGGGAGGGGGGATCCGGGGGGAAGAAAAGGAACGAATCGCGAACTGACTGAACCATCTGGGAACGTAAGCAATCTCGTGACTGTGGAAAAACGAAAAAAGTAAAGGAATCGGCAATTTTTGAGTGCTTTTGGTAAGTTTTTCCATTTGTCTACGTTTTTTTTTTCTTGCTCGGTATAACCTAGCAGAATGAAAAATAATGTCAGTTGCAGTTGATGTTTTTCACCTTTTTTCTGGAAGGTTTGGAAGTGGGTAAATTTCGCGTCGAAGTTTTGGCAGCTTCAAGTTTGTTATTTAAATATGAAATAAAAAACAAAATACAGCACTGTACTAATGTAAATCACAAACGAAAATACACATACTTCGGAAAGTTGATCGATTCATATTAGTTTTCTAATATTACTCCAAACTGCAGCTCTTATTATTTTGCTTGAGGTTGATAAAAACTTACATTAAAAATGGAACTTTTCAACATGTCGATTTAGATCCCTCTTGGGGGGGGGGGTTCCCCAGCACAAACAGAACCGAGACTCAGATGGAAATACAAATACTATTCATTTTCATGAACAAAGTTCTTTGAGGGAAGAAATTGGTACCGGGTGCAAATACTTGACCTTTTTAACCACGCAAATGAAATGAACAACACTTATGTGCTTTTTTTTAAAATTTAAACTTGTGAAATGTGATAACTCTGCGGCAAAACCGATTCATTACTGTGTAAAGCCCCCCCCCCCCAAAAAAAAAATGAGTTTTTCTTAAAAATATATATTCTCGACAAGCTCTTTCCGACTTTCATTTAATTATACATTACTTTAATAAAAATTCCTTTATTCTCAAATGCTTTCGGTTTTTTTCTGTTTCTTGCGTGATATTAAGACATTTTTAATAACTTCCTTTATGAAAATTAATGACATAAAAGCAATACTTTAACTAACACTTCTTCATTACAAACTATTTCTTTAAAAGGTATATAGAAATGGCAAGTAATTACCACTTAATGATATCATACTCTAATTATTCTATTCAAATTTCATATCTCGTCAATTATCAACAATACTTTGAGAGAAGTTTAAAATATACTTTCATTAAGGCGCATTAAATTATCGCCTTTCACATTAAATAAAGTTCTCATTAAGTGAGTTGAGTTCCAAAGAAATGAATATCCTTTCTTTAGAAAGATGAAATATTTTTTTTCCCAAAGATATATTATTAATCAAAAAGTAATGAAACGTAATACATGGCGTTAATTTAAATATAATTAAAAAATACAAGGTTTTCAGCGCGAACTTTATAACATTGGTTTTTTATGTGAAGATAAGATAGCAAGAAATAGCATTTTTTGTGCAATTTTTTTTCAGTCATATTTTCAGACATAGTTAATACATTTTACTTTATTGCAAATTAACTCTTAATTAAAATAAAATTCAGGCACTTTTTGCAAATGTGTTACAAGTATATCTATTATTGTGCTTGTGAATGCTTACTAAATGCTTACATTCCACATTATTGGTTTAAAAAAGGGATGCCGTTAAAAAAAATAAACAATGGACTTCATTTTTTCTGGTCTGTAAACCCCGTAACAACATGCTCCAAACAGCACTATAATCTATCTCTTATTCTATCTCCTAACAAAATTGTGACTAACAAAATAATGTCTTCCGTAAAAAAGAGCCAGATCATCGTGGAACATGACAACATTACTTCAAATCAAGTTAATATAAGACTTCAAAGTGAATCAATATTTTAAGAAATGTGAAAAACTTAACTTACAATGCTTTAATTTATGAAAACCCGGTCTAGAAGACGAAGACTTAGAATCCTGATAACAACATGAATTAACTACTGCACACCACTGGCACACTAGATACGCACTACCCAAATACTTCGCTATTTGGAAAATAGTTACCATCTTAAATACTTCAACATGCCTCATTTTTCAAAATGCCCTGCTCTCCTATGTTTTATCCTTTATAATAGGGAGCTACCCTTAAGCCAATGCGCTTAAGAAGTAAGCGCACCGAAAACAAATATGTATTTTCTGAATCCCCAACACAATTACGTATCCACAACCATTTGAGGCAGTGAGAAGCAAAGTGATGCAAGTGGCAATATTAAAAATTTTGAGATAACCAGTACAAATGGTAGGTGAACCTCTCCTCTGTCTTAGGGCAAGAGATGGTACTAGTAGCCCTGGTAGGTGCTGCTGTATAGCATGATTTCGAAAAAAAAATTAATGAAAGCCCACCTAGGATCTGATCTTTAAACGCGTTTTACTCGAAACTTAAAATAGTCCACTTACACCTCTTTGCTTCTCACTGCCTCATTTGTCTCACTTAATATTACAATTAAAGCAGGGTCTGATGTAATAGAAAATATTGGGCAAATGCAGACAAGCTCTATTACCATACTTGACTTACCGTAAAAGCGGGTGACTATGGTACAGTTTTGGTACATTTATGTCTGTAATTACGCAACATTCATTCGAAAAAAAAAAGATGTTGCGTTATTATTATAGTTGAGGACCTGGTCTTTCGATTCCGACACTGAAATAATTTGAAACTTTACCCACACTCTCTCCACAGCAGTTTTTTTTTTTTTTTGTACTATTCTCACCCTCTCATTGTAGGTGAGAATATACAGCATAAGTTACAGCGTTTTTACATAGGTTTTGGTGGTTTGTACCATACTCTACCTCTCTTATATTTCAATGAGAGAGTTGTAGATTTAACTTATGCTGAAACCTGAACTTTAGAAGGTCAGGTACATCATAAAATCGAGATAAAACAAAGTAATTTTATTTTTATTGCAACAAAACGCAATCGTAACACACACATATCATGAATATGCTTATAGACTTTTAAACAAGTCTAAAACATTAAACAAGGAACGAAAATGACTTTTGCTGAATAAACAAAATTTACTTAGAAAACGAATCGAATAACCTATCTGTGCCAACATAACCAAGAAGCAAATAAATTAAAAATCTTAGGTAGGTAGAAAAAGATACAAAAAAAGGAACACACTAAGTACACTTATTTCTTCATAACATTAACAACAAATCTATTTGTCCCAATTTCCCTTCGAGTCTTTACTTTCTTCATAATTTTTGAAGATGGAAACCAAATCTTATCTTCTTTTTCATGCCACTCCCGAAACTTACCTCTCTTCAACATTGCTGAAACTTTAAACTCAATTGCATCTACACCTGTGGTTTTTCCTGAGTACTTTTCCACCTGATAACCTCACTCACTTTCCGAAATTTCGACAAAGTACTGTACCACTCTCACTCTCCAAATTATAAACTTTGCACATTTGTAACTGTGGCAACATTAAAATATTTTATTTTTGAATGAAAATTGTAGGTTAATTTTTTATGTAATATAGAAGCGAAAGGTACTTAAGAAATCGTGATTTCTTCTGCACAAAAAGTCCACCAACATAAACTTCCGAGCTACCTTCAAACACGAAGCATCATTTGCTCACAAGAAATAAATTCACAATCACCAGGTTATTCATCTGGCGAACCGGTTTGACAGTGATAACAACTCTCTCATTACCAGAGAAGGTTGCACAATAGTTCTTATTGAAACTGATATCCAAGAGAATGCTACGAACGCTTATTACGTTAAAACTGAGGATTGTTTCTCACCCTCCAAACCATTCTCACCCGCTTTTACGGTATTATTTTAAACAAAACTTATTTCCAGTGAAAATTAGGTAAGACAGAAAGTTTTGAGTGTTACCTAACAATTTTGTCGGTGTCATCACTGGTGACCACTGCGTGGAAAGAATGTTTCTTTAAGTATAGTGATTTTACTTCTTTCTCTCCAGCAGGTCTACAAATGTGAAGTAACTGGTTTGAACTTCTTTGCCAAAAATAATTATTCACTAATTTCACCTTCCCCGTTATTTTGGACATGAAACTTTGGTGTTTGATGTTTTCATTTACCCCATCGATACTTTATTCGGAAGATAATGGAAATAAATAAGTTTTTCACTCTTCTATTTTATTGGAAGATTAAATATAAATGCAAAAACATTTTTTAATTGGTTTTACATAAATTCAGCATATAAATATATTTTTCGGAGGAGTTTTTTGTTTAAATAATTTTTTTATTACAATTGTAGGATTCGGCGAATCACATGTTATTCAGAATACATACTGAGTATTGTTGGTGTAAAATTTCTTAAAGCTCTAATAATCGAATCGTGTGTGTTTAGAATCTCTACCTACATGAAACTTATGAGGTAATACATGAGGTATTTCCATTAACACCCTTTTCACTGAGCTGAAGTACAACATTATTTCATTAATTGACAAACATTGAGTTTATCTACCTACATTTACCTTATGGGGTAAAACATGAGGTGTTTCCATTAACGCCCTTTCTCTGGGGTAAATGGAAACAAGATTTCATTATTTAACAAACATTGAGTTTATCTACCTACATCAACCTTATGGAGTAGTACACTACGTGTTTCCGGTAACCCCTTTTTCACTGGGTCAAAGGGAAACGTGATTTCATTCTTCAACAGAAAGTCATAAAGTCGAAATTTTCATAGTCAGTTACCCTCTGAGGGAGCAGTGTTAGACACTACCAAAAAGAATCACGTCTCAATTCTTTAAAAAAAGTAAAAGATCTAAAATTGTAACATTGAAAGTATGTTTACCTTTACCCAACTGATCCCGAAATGATTTAATTTTTGTTTAATAACATCTAAATTAAAAAAAAACTGATCTTTAAGTTAAAAAAACACATTTAAAAGCACTTTCCCTTAGCCCTATCTATCCCATAACTGATTTGGATTGTTACTATCAGCATAATGTAAAAATCGGCTTTTTAAGTTCAAAAAAACCCCTTTAAAATCATGTTTTGCTTATCGACCTCCTAACTTGTTTAAGTTTTGTTTAATTTCAGCTAAATGTAAAACGTTTGATTTAAAGTTACTGAAAAAAAAACTCGTAAAAAGTATTTTACCTTTTACCTCAAGGGATCCCCTGACCGACTTAAAATTTGTTAATGTAAGTCAAATGTAAAACGCGGTTCTTTAAGTTGCAAAACCCCGTTGAAAGCAATTTTCCCTTTACTCCAAATAGACCCCTTAACTGATTTTAGTTTCGTTTAATATCAGTTAAATGTAAAAAGCCGCTCATTAAAATTAAAAACAAAACCCGAAGATTAATTTTCCGTTAATGTAAGCAAATTCAAACTTCGTTGAAAAAGACATAACCTTTTTTCAGAAATAAAATTATCTCCCAAATTAAAAAAAAAAAAAAAAAAAAAAAAAATGAGTACATCATAATTGAAATAGCAGTGGATTTTCTCATGTTTTATTGAACCTCAACACAAAATTAAAGCCATCTTCCATTGATATTTTGATTGTGATTAAAAGGAAGAAAAAACGGATTAAATTTTTTAAGGTAGGAATCAAGTAGATATTGGAGGGGGAGGGGGAATAGGATAATAGAGTTTCAAATTGTTACCTCTATTAAATAAGTTTCTTCTTTATTTCTAAAAACAATTCCTTTCTTGGTTGCCAGAAAAACACCATGATGCTTAAATCCAAGACTTTTTCCATGGATATATCCAAAACTTGTTTGGGAAATTGAATTTCTTGTATATTTTGAGCCCCAAAAGCTTTTCAAGAAACAGAACTTAAAGGATGAATGTTTGAAGTGGAAATTTTCAATCTTCTCAGAGGGTGAAAATTGTTACGGCTATAAAGTTTAATCAAATGCTAAAACCCTCAAAACTTGAAAGTCTTTAAAAAAACATCATACAGTATACTTCCGATTATACGTGAGCGGATTATTCGCGAGTCAATCAACAATCAGGAACATATATTTTTGCAGGAAAAAGCAAATACCAATGGCTGTTTCATTGTCGAAAAAAGGTAAATCTAAACTCATTTTTTTACTTATTGTGCTTTCTTCTTCGCACATACATTATTTATTGATGTTAAGTTCAACTGTACAAGAGATTCAAAATTTTTTACTGTACTGTATATGTTTTCACTATTTGATTATGACTCTATAGAGTTTCTGAGGAAGGACAATGTTTACTTTATGTGTCCTTCATTTTAGCCTTTTTGCTGTTTATTCGCGATTTTGGTTATCCTCGGCATTTTTGTCACCCAATTCCGTGGACAATTGGGAGTTTAATATATATATATATATATATATATATATATATATATATATATATATATATATATATATATATATATATATATATATATATATATATATATATATATCATTGGGTTACTCATTTGCGACACACTTTCAGTAAAAAAGTTTTAGTTCTTCTATTGTAAAAATATTGCAATCCTGTTACACTCAAAATGTAACTGCATATAAAGATAATTTAGTCGCAAAACACTTACCTTGTTATAAACGATAAGTAGAATTATATATGTGTTTCGAATCAATATAATAAAATTTAATTAAGAACACAATTTAAAGATATTTTCTTGTAAACTTTAAAAACTTCGAAATGAAAAAATAACCTTAAAAAACACCCGTAAAACACATTCTATTCTATTCTATTCAAGAGTCACAACTGACTACAACTGTATTTATGTCGAGGACTGCATACTAAGTGCCTTGCCTCCATTATTTTATATACCGATAGATGGCAGCACCATCACCGGATCGAACAGTTAATGAGAATTTAGAACTAGTCCAAGAGCTAATAGCTACCTGGTGCTAGCACCCCCAGAGGTATCGTTTCACTTGGAGGACATTGAGACCACGAGCATATTTAACGTCGCCCAGTCCCCTTTAATGACGACGGTGGGTCTTCGACCAGCGGGGATCGAACCCGAGCCCCTCCGGCCCCGAGTTCAATGCCCTACCGATCAGGCTACCACGGCCTTAAAACACATTCGAAAGCAAATACACAAGTGTTGCCGCTCGTAAAAAGTAATTTATTATATTGAATATGTATCGATACATATAAGATGTATTGATGAATAATATTTTACAATCGGGACTTGCAAAACTTTAAATTAAATTCGGAAGGATACTTTATTTGGTTTTTAAGCTAAACTATTGTCGTATTTTAAATCAATTTTTGATTCAGAATTTTAATCTTCAAAGAAGAGATAAACAAACTTTTCAGTGATTCGCAGATAAGATGTACCCTTATCTTTCTTTCACCTACCTGTAAGAATAAAACGCTCAAAAGGCGCATGCGTCACATAACGATCGTTCTGAAATTTCACCACGTTGAAGAATGTAAATTAACGAATTTTTGAATTGTGTGTGTGTTCTTTTGCGGCTGAATTGGGATTTTTAATGGACTTTAATTACAGTTTCAACACTTGCTATTGTCTTTCACGCTGTAAAACGGTTGCTCGTTTAGGTAGTTTGTGGTCAAATTCAACTATCATTTATGGGTAAGTGGAATTTCTTTTAACAGTTGATATGTTTTCAAAAAATAGCATTTGCAGTGATGTTCCAATCAATTTTTTGAGGGTATACTCCCGTAATCCATTACGCACAATTTGTGTATGTGATCATGTACATAGTATGTCATAATATGAAAATTTATGAAGCTTGCGGGTATATGCTATATGTCTAAAAAGTGTTTGAGAGTATACGGCGTATATGGAGTACACCCTATGGGAACACCGCTGAGCATTTGATAATGTGAGTTAAAGATTCAACGAGTTGGATTTAAATAGAAGAGGAGAAAAGCAGTATTACAATGTTATATTTTTGTAATGATTAAACTGAAAGAAGTTTGATTTGTATAACAAGTCCCTATGTGCTGTATAGACTTTAGCTAGCTTTAGCCCATACAGGACTACAGTTTTTTATAAGTTAAAGATAAAAGTCATTAAATAAAGCATCAGCTCGTAAATTGTGTGCATTAAACATTTTTAAACTTGCAAAAATTGTTTGTATTATTCATAGTGCATGATGTGAAATCATTTATTGTACATCAGCTTCAAATTGACAGAACAATGTATTACAAATGCTAAATACCAAAACTTCTTTTTTTAAGGGTAACTTAAGTTTTAAAACAAACAATTTGGTTTATTACTTAAAATGGATATATTTTGTCTCACACTTACAATTAACTGCTGTGCATCGGTATTTGAAGGAAAAATATTAATTCCGGCAATTTTTACTTTGTTTCAACATGTTAAATTGAAAGCGCTACTTTCATTAATATAACTTCTTTCAGTCTGTGCTAAAAACTCAATTCTACTGCTACACTGTGCTCGACGTATGTGTAAAACCTTATTCCGATTTTTTAGCGTTTACATTTCAGTAATGCATAATTTTCTAAAGTACGTTTTTCAAGCCACATACATCCTAACTCAATTAAGAACGGGTTTCTTTAAAAGCGCAATGTTTTTGCTATTTAAATCGTTTGAAAAAAAAGTGAAGAAACTCGAATTTAGTGCGAATAATGCGAAGTAAAAAAATTTACTTCAACCTTGTTTTTCGATTTATTATACTGAGAGTAAATATTAGCGTAGTTTGCAAATTCAGTGGAAGTATTTTTTATATTGAGTTTTTAAATACACACACACACGCAAAAAAAGAAACAAAAACACATTTTAAAGAGACTTCGTTTTAAAACAAATTGAGCATTTATATGCAAATGAGCTTGTGAGAAATGATTACACCCTTTAAGATATTTTTATATATTTAACCCTTTTTGATAGTTTTTCGCAATGCAATCATTTTATCATCCGAAAATCATCTAAATGAAGTTTTTCTTCCGAAATAAATCTTTATTTTATACTAATAAACTGTATGAAATAGTGAAATCGCTCAAATGTCATATTGCTCGCTGTCTTTAATAGTGGCCCAATTCCAAAAGAAGTGCAAAGTTTGACTCAAAAATCAAGGTTGTTTTTGTCGACTTAATTTAGTTAGCCTATGAAAATTAATTTTCTAAATTTTTAAAATTAAAGAATGTGACACTACGAATTTCATAGTCAATTTGTCGCTACGAAAGAGTTGCGTAAAATAGCTTTGTGCTACTCAAAAAATAGTTTTAATCAAAAATTATGTTTATTTTTTAATTTTTAAAAGTGTTTTTTCTTTATTGGTGCCTAACTTCAGAATATTTGCAGAACACTGGTGCATCTATCATACATACGTTGTAATTATATGCTTGAAATATACTTTGAAGTGTTTATCTGAATACGCTCTATAGTAGATATATATTTCGTGAATATAAGCCCTTTGAAATATTTCAAAAAAAGAACCAACATTCTTATTTTTGTAATTTTTGATTTTGTTCATACAAATGTGTATTAAAGTGAATAAAAGGCTATAACTGTAAAAAATAATTAATAATATAACCTAATATATCACTGTATTTTGTTTTTTGTATTTAATATCAGGACGTATAGGTTTGCAAACTTTACTGACAAATTTTTTTTTATGGGAAAGTTTCAAAACTTAGATTTTAGAAAAATTGAAATTGTATGCATAACTAACTTGCTAAACATTTCTTTTTCGCCTTTAAAATTTGTTACAAAAGAATGGATTCTGATCTTAGTGATATCACACAGATGTATGACGTAGTTAAAAAATGATAGGCAGAATTAAACCTAATCCATTTAGCTTTTTTTTTGTGTGTGGCATAAAGGGATCTTCTATCTTGGTAACATAGTCATACTCAACCAAGGAAGGCACAGTGTTGCAATACGAAAGAAAGGATTGTGATCTTACCCAGTGATATCACACAAAGAATTATGGCGTTTTTTTTTATCATTATTTTATTTTCTTTTACGGATCTTCCTGCTCGGTAACATGTCATACTCAACCAAAAAGGACAAGCCGCTGTGTTTCTTTAAGAAAGGATTATGAACTTGACTAGTGGTATCATGCAATTTAATGTTGTAGAATTGTTGTGTAGTTTTAAAAAATGGGCGATAACCTAGTACTCAATTCATTTAAGTTTTTCTTTTGTGTAGAATGAAAGAAAGATCTTCTTGTCTCTTAAGAAAGTCATACTAAACCGAAAACGACACTTTATTGTAATACGAAAGAAAAGATTGTGAGCTTACCTAGTGATATCACATAGCATAATGTTGTAGAGTTATGGCGTAGTTTAAGAAATTGGTTGATAAGCTCCAATTTTATTCATTTAGGTTTTTTTCTCTGTTGTATTAAAAGATCTTCTTGCCTGGTAGCATAGTCACACTAAATCGAAGAAGATACGTTGTTGTGTTACGAAACTAAAGATTGTAAACTTACCTGGTAGTATCACACTGCACAATGTTGTAGAGTTATGGAGTAGTTTAAGAAATTGGTTGATAACCTCCAATTTAATTCATTTAAATTTTCTTTTGTGTTGTATTAAATGATCTTATTGCCTGGTAGTCTAGTTAGACTAAGTCCCAAAGAAGACGAATTTTTGTGTTACTCCGATTTTGAATATGCGAATAGATCAGAAAGTTGCAGTGATTTGAGTGATCTCTTGAGGGTAATCGAATTGTTTACATTTTGTATAGAAATATTTTAAAAATAACTTTTTAACCCAAACCCCTTTTTTAGTTACTTCTACTTCCACACAACTGAAATTTGAAAAAAAAAACTTACCCTATAACTGCATCACACTCGGTCAACGAAAATGACAACTTTAAATATTGGAAACGATTAATAATTATTGATTTAATGTCGGAACTAAAAGCTCTTTCTTTCCACTAAACTAACACAAAGTTATCTTACATAACTGGTGCGTTTTGGGGCGCGACAAGCGATAACACCATTAGTGCGAATCATTAAAATTTCATATCTTCTGTGACACATCTTCCAGGTTTAAGTATACATTATTAAATTAAGACGACAAAAAATGACCAGTAAACATTTTTTTTGGCGTGTATTATTTGAGCTTAAATTACATAAAACAACTGTTTCGTAAAACCTTGATGCTCATTTTTTTTTCTTTTTTCATTTGTGACACTTTTGCTGCCGCTGTGTAATTTCAGCTATTGTTTTCTTCATGTGATTGCGTAAATAAGAAACACTTTAGAAGATTTTAGTTTGTTTGAAGAAAAGTTTACACATTCTTCAATGATTAATGGCAGTTTAATCTCTTTGTTAAATGATACAGAAATGCGAACTGAAAAGACATAAAGATAATGTCAGCACAGGTGAGTAACTCGAATCCTCCGAAGCGGAAGAACTCGAGTGAAAATTGCAACCGCTCTTTTGCGTGAAGTGTTTTGCTGAAAACTTTCGACAAACTGTACGGAATTTTTCAAAGTTCTGGAGACAAATGAAGCTATTTATAATGTTTAATTTGTAACTGGACTTCAGAATTTTTATGGACGCTTATTAGAAGGTGAAAATAGTCGTAAGGGTAATAGTACGAATTGATTCAAGTTAACACTACAAATAGGTGTTATTGAACCAAAGATCGGGTAACAGGAAATATCCAACGTTGTTTAGCACAAATAAGCAGATTTCAGAAAAATTTTCTGAAATCTGTTTATTTGTGCTAAACAACGTTGGATATTTCCTGTTATTCCTCGGCACAAAGGTATTTATTTAGTGCTCAAAGATCGGGTATTTGCCAGATCTTTATATCATTGAGCAACCAGGATTAGTCATTGGTAAATCACTTCCCGTGATTTGAGGATTCTTATTATATTTTGGTTGAAATTGGTAGATAATACGTTACGTGGTTTATTGATTTGTGAGTTTTTTTAAGTTATTTATGCAAACAAAAAAGAATTTCTCAAATTTTGGATTCCTTTTTTTCTTATTCAGTTTTTTTTTAATTAATTTTTATTTCATTTTATTTTTACAGACGATAACTATTCTCCCATTTATTAAACAATTTTTGTGGGTTTTTTTATTATTATCGATTCATTATTACTTCGCTGACGATAATATTTTAAAATATTATTGTTTTTTTTTCTTCTCAAACGATATTTAGGGCCATTTTAGCGGAGCATCGAGTTTAAAAAGTTCCAATAGACAAAATTTGTTCAATAATAGTTAATGTAAATTAAAGCAGCAATTATTTTTCTTTTGTCAAAAGATGCTTTCCAATATTTTTTTTTTTTTTGAAAAAGAGTTTTTGAGCGTCTTTTAATGTTTTTTGACTAAGTTTATTTTGGAATCGCTATTCATGTATTTTTGCTGCATTAATTCATGTGCAATAAAGTTTAGTACAGATAAAAGTATTCGTCGAAAGTTTTTATTATTTTATTTATTTATTTTTTTCTATTTCATTGAAAAACTGTTATTTTAATCTTAAGTGAAATATATATTATTTTATTTTTTAGAATCGAATTTAATTTTTTCTATAATTATTACATTTTTTTGTTTACTTAATTCTTTTTAAATTCATCTAAAAGCTAAAAACGCGATTTTTAAACCCAAATGGAAGAATTACACATTATATGATTGAGTAACAATATTTATGTATGTTAATATTTCAAAAATTATATCAGTACAGATATCGCACGCAAATAATAAAATTATTTTTGCCACTTCACTTTAAGTACATCAGAGCCGCATTGAAGACTGTCAATGTAAAAGATGCTTGAAAAAAGTGTAGATGGTAAAAAATATCTTGAAATATATTCTTCTGAATGAAATGTTCTTTAAAATATGGATAAAAGTAATTCTAAAGGCTGCTTCAGCTATCAGGCCATGAAATGGATTTTTTCAGACACGCAAAAATCGATGTCATGCTATCCAACTTTAAAAAATTCCTTTGCATTTCTGAAATATTTATTTCTGATTTTTTTTCTTTTACGTCGCCACTTGTTTTATTCAAACATTTCAGAAAGTTTTAGCAGGTTTGAAGTGAGTATGGTGTGTATGCGTTGAAATTGAAATAGAATGTGGAAAATATAAAAAGTCTTAGCTACAAAGATTTTGTAGGTTTGATGTTGAAAATAGGAGACGGTTCCAGAAAGAGGATTGGCTACTTTACAATTTCATTATTTAGTTCTTCAATAAGGTTGTTCGAAATTTTCTAGGTGATTGTTTGACTGTACTTTTTTGCAACGATGCGACAACCAAAAAACTGTTACTTACGTTTTTGAACATATCTGTGTTTACCGTGGCTCCCAAAAGTGTTCGTGCACTTTGAATTTTTTTAGTAAAACCAAAATGGCAAAAAACTGAATTCCAATATTTTTAACATCATTCCTATGCAAAAAAAAACCAGTCCTAAATAGAACCCAGCAGTTTCTTTCTTTCTTTTTTTTTTTAAATATTGACGACTCTCCTTTTTGAAATGGGTCGAAAATGAAGAGACAGAGAAATAACACGCCACAAAAGTCATCGTACACTCAAATATTTTCAAATAAATTCGCAATTAAAATTCTCATATGTCGTTTTGTTTTATTATTTTCGCAATGTGTTGACGCTTAAAAGTCATTTGGCTTTAATTTTTTGTTTATTTATTCCCTAATATTTTGCTTATTACTTTAAAATGGCTAGCATTCGTAAAAAACAACACACTATTCGAAATGTGATTTGTTTTTCCTTACAGTAGCCGTAAGTTGGTTTGAACTGTCTCTAAATTAGTTAATTTATTCCAATCTAAACATCCCTAAAGTGCTTGATAAAAAGCTTTAAAGTAAAGAATAGGGCCGAAAACAAGGTAAGAAAAGGTTAACCGGCAAAGTTAACACAGCGTGATCGGAGATTTAGAATTAAAAATTTTATGAAAAATACATTTGAGTGCTGTAATAGATTCTGCGGTATTTAATGAAAAATTGTACGTTTAATTTTCACCTAAAATTGTTCGCCAAGTTCTCTGATTAGCTGGATTAAATGGGACCTCTTTCCGCAGAAATTTTCTTGTTTGCGAAAAACATAAAGCTTACGCTTATCGTCGCAAAATGAGTGATAAATAACCTCCAAAATGTTTTGGAATAACGTCGCACTTACAGTTGAAAATAAATTCAACATTTACGGTTAAATTGTTGTATAATTGGAAATAGAAGAAAAAATGAACTTAATCTTAAAGAATTTAGTTGGATCACTTAGACAGGACGTTGAAGATGTTCTTGTGTGAGGGTGCATATCAGTATCACTTGGTATGTTTGGAATTTTTTGGATGGGGGGGGGAGATAATGAATCATACTGTTCATTTAAATATTTCAAAAGCCAATTTTAACCTACTAGCCAAAAATTTGGTTATCAGAAGCAACTTGGTTTTTTATCAAGATAACGGTAAGAAGCACGTGGTTTCAACGTTTGCGTCAAGTGCCTCGAAAATTGTCCCAAAGTTTAGAAAATATCCCCTCAGTCTCCACATTTGGAATCCACATTTAGAAATCAGTTCCCAGACATTTGAAAAGCGTCGTAGAAACTACATGATATTGTACTAAATAAATTACTTATAAGTAAAACGCTCGATTATTTACTGACATATAGATATTTTTTCAAAGCGTATAAAGACTTTTGGGAGATAAAATTTCCGGCACTTTTTGGTTTTTGATTTTTCAAAAATTAAGTATTAATATTTTATTAAAATTTTTCTGGTAGTTCTGTTTAAAATTGTTAATAGATCTTATAATTAAATACCTATTCCGAAATATTAATTCTAACCAACAGATAGGGGTCTATTTCATTGAAAGTCGTAGGTGTACGAACAACTTTTGGGAGCCACTGTATATTTACATACAGGCAAAATTAATAAATGAGTAATTAAAAAACCCCTGAACTCTGACATAAAGTGGACCGAAAAGGGGTCGCGTTTGAAAATTTCAAGTTTTTAGAATGGGGTCATTTACAAAAATTAAAGTATTTTTTTCCGAAATGCTTAGAAACTTAGAATATGATCATTTTTTAAATAATTTGTTTAAGGTTAATATTTAAAAAAAAAACTTAAATCGGAGCGCTTTTATTGTTTACGGCCTCTGCCGATGACGTCACAAATGATGAAATACCATTCAGTGTTGCCATTCACAGTCCAAAATATTTAATTCGCATCTTTACTCACTTGTATTGGCAACCATATGGTTGATAGCAAGCGTAGCGCGCAATTTTGATTCGCTTCTTGTTTATCATAACGTAGGAACGCGGCAGGAAGATGCGCCAGAGAGCATCAATTGTGACGTCAAGACACGCATTGTTTGAAAAATCGGACATTTAAAAAAAATAAATAATTTTAAAAAACTGTTGAGAAAATAAAAGTATTTTCTGGGTCTTTTTTTTTTTTTTTTTGCTTATTCTATCTATTTCAATAACTAAAAGTAGTACTTTTGTCTGAAGGACTCCATTATGCCACCCCATTATGCTTGTAACACTTTTTCGCGTTGTTTTTTTTCGTCCTGCCTGAAGTATTTTAGAATGTGGGCACACTTTCTAAAATACTTCATGACATAGAGTGCCAAGCCATCGACTGCCGGAACAGTTTTTTTTTTTTTAATTTTACCTGTATGTATTTAGTTTAAGTGTCGTTTTTTAAACCTTGTCCTTTTTGTTGTGCTACCTTGTTAATGGTTACTTAAAATTTTCCAAATGAAGTGCAGTGAAACTTTGATGAGTCGAAGTTGCAAGAAAACAAAATAAATTCTAGTTATTGAAAAATAGCCTTTTTAAAAAAACAAAATAAATTACTCCCACCGAAATTCAGTAAATGTATAATATGAGCAAACTTTGAAAGAATAATAAATCAATGAGATTATACATCTACTTGATATAATTAACATATAATTGCTATATAAATTCAAAAGAGTGTATGGATTGGAAAAACTACATTTTTATGCAGAAATAAAAGTTTTTACTGACCGAAAAAAAAAAGATATTTTTAGTAAATCTGTATAGCAGGAGTCGAGAACTTTCGGTCGGTATCCATGAAAACTCGCACACATCTGCTGCTCATCTGATATCGTGAAAAAGGGTAATTTAACCCCTGGTTCAAGTCCTTTCTTCTCTTCAGCAACATAAAAGTTTTCGAAATTTAATTTATGTATGGTAAAATATCTTCATCAGTTGGATACTCTGCGACTTAAAATCCGTCATCAACTGGAACAAAATCCATAAAATCCTAAATAATATTTCATTGAATGTTCATTTTCTTTTGTGAAAAAGTTCATCTCAATTTCTAAATTTTTGTCAGAGATTCATTAGATTTACGTCATCCAGATGCCTTTTGATGACTTTACTTTTGTTCTTACAAAGCAGGGGGGGGGGAGCTGGCTTTGTTTTACGGATTTACATTTGTAAGAAAAATTTAACGACGGCCATGGAATAAAATTCGGCTTATCCAATATTTTAACTCAACGAAATTTGTGTATTCTTCGAAAATAAATAACGAAAACTCTTCTATCAGTTAGGCGGGGATAAAAATTTTCTTCGACAAGTAGAAAATTTCGGCCCATCGAAGTCCCTGCAACTCATGCAAGTCTACAGTATTCGGAGAATGCATTTGGATGGACTTATATATGCCGTGACGTAATAGATATGGGCGGTTCACTTAGTTAAAAGGCTAAGTATATTTTGACACTGGTAGGTAAAAAATATTATTCCCGTGAGGGCTGCATTCATGCAACTTGCAGCAATTCAAAAAATATTTCACGAGAATACTTGATTTTCACGATAACTGGGGGAACTGCATTAAATCTCGGAGCGTTGCCAATAAATTTCTTGCAGAGTTAGAAGAAAATAATAGTTTGAAAGATAACGGGTTTTATGAGTATGTTGGGTTTTTTGATAATTAAATACTTAGTTTTGATCCCCATATCCAAATTGCTTACTAGCTGTTATGAACAGTAATATTCCATATAAAAATTGTTTCATGCAAAAATATGTTGCGTTTTTAGTTCACCTCTTAATCGTAAGGCGAATTATTAGAAATGAATAGGCAAAAACTCTCTCTCTAACCTCAATTTTAACTGAAAAAGTTTTTTTTTTTAAATTCATACAAAAATCGCTTATTATTAGTAGCATTACTACTAATTATGTTTATAGGTTTTGGTATACAAAGGTTAAAATTCAGAATATAAAATCAGAGGAGTGTTTAAAAAATATATCTGAAAAAGTATAGAGTTAGTTCTAAGCATATGAAAAAAGTTTTACTTGTTACGCTAAATATAACTCTGGTATTTTTTCTGTAGTTTCGCAAACATAAAAATCATTTTTCACAAAAAACGGGGAAAAAAATGAAAAACCTATTTAGTACCTATGGTTTGTGATACGTCAGAACTTGAAAGCGTATGTGGAAAATCCTATTTCCTTAAAGGGATCCCTATGGTATAAATATTCTTTTGCTCTAGGGAGGAAATGTGATTGAAAATCTCTTATATTTCTTTTTTTCATGCCCTGTCTCATCCCTCAGTTGAAATAGATATAAACAGTCCATTTGAATAGTTGAAAATCCTCGGATATTTCAATGAACCCATGTCAAAAGCCGAGATCACGAAAGAAGGAGAGCAAAGCTATGTACTTGAAAGATTGCGATTGGAGTGCAAAGAAATACATTTCAATGCTCATAAGAAATGCATTTGAAATATTGACGCTGCACTGACATCTTGTGGTGCTATAATTCTGATCTTGCATGTAGTGTTAAACATATATATATATATATATATATATATATATATATATATATATATATATATATATATATATATATATATATATACTAGCCGCCTGCGGCGACCAGTTGGTCCGCCTTTTTACGCCATTCGCCTTTTTACGCCAGGGGTGCCGCCTTCGGCGGCTGCTTAAATAAATTTCGTGGCGGTGTCAATCAATCTATATCTATCTATATCACTAATAATTTGAATAAAATATTTTCTAGATCTGTCTCCAGTTTCGTCGTTTGGAATATTTTTAAAGGAGGGGGAGGGGAGACACAAACGACGTACTCTTCATGCAAATTTGGTCGAAAAATAACAAAATGCACTTCCACTTTTATGTGAAAGCATTGTTTTTTCAAAGTCATGGTGTATGTGGGGGAGGGAGGGGGCATTGACATCCAATGTGCAAGCAGCCACCTACGGCGGCTGTTTGGCTAACTTGTCATTTACCTTTTTACTTCAAGTTTGCCGTCTTCGGCGGTTGTTTGAATAAATTTGGCAGCAGTATTAATCAATCCATCTCTATCTTTTTTTTGTGCCATTCACATTTTTACGCCAAGATTGCCGCCTTCGGCGGCTATCTACCTTTACAATCTATCTCTACATTTTCTTATCCATCTCTATTTATTTTGACCTCCTCACCCATTTCCTATTAAAAACAAAGAACACTCAAAAAACCGCTTTTTTTATTTAAGTAGAGCAAAAAAAAAAAAAGCTCAAATTCCCCGTAGTGTGCAAAAAGTAGCGTTTGACAAAGATAAAAAAAAATCTCGCTGTTTTTATTGAATTAATGCGCACAACTATGAAATGTAACGGAATATAGATACAGCGAAAGGTCCAGCTTGGGGGGGGGGGATGGAAAAAGAAATAAATGCAATCCCTAAATAAAACAAAAAAAAAAAAAGGAAAGAAAAAAAGCAAGCGCTGCCGAAAAAGCACGTGGTCATCACGTCAGAAAATGTAGAAGTAAGCTATATAGTAAAAAAAAGATTAACATTGCTTGCGATTAAGATTCCATCGTAAATATCGAATCGAAACCCAAGTAGTGACGTCACAGGCATAAAAGATTGAAGAACGCTTTTTTCGACTGATGCGTGAAAGGACATGATGTGTTCAGCATTAAAAAAATTGTAAAAAAAAAAAACTATTGCGTATTTTTAAGAACTTTTTTCTTTTGAAGAGGGCGAAATGTTTTTACTATTACCAACTTAAATTTCAGAAATGAGGCTTTGATACTTCTCGCAGGATGATATTAGAAAAAAATAAAACCCAGAAAAACATGCAAATTAAAGGTTTTTTCAAAAATTCATAAAAAATACAAAGATTGCTCTATCTTCAAAATTTTTTGTTCATCATATTTAAAATTAAATTTCCGACACTATAGTACCAAAAATATTTGTCTGGCGCGATTGGTTCGGGGTCTGTGAGGTTAAAAATACTAAAAAGTGCTAAAAATCACATAAAACATTAAATAACTTTTTTTCTAATTAAAATATCAAAAATCGAAGCCCGAGGTGCACAACTTCAGCAAAAACTACACCTGTATACCAAATTTCATCCTCCTAGGCCTTACCGTTTTCCCGGAATGCGCGCCACACACACACACACAAACATCTTATTTTATTATATATATATATATATATATATATATATATATATATATATATATATATATTTCAACCTATTCATTATGTTTCAAAAATGCGTTTTAAAAGTAAAATTAGTTTATCTATTTTTATATCAAAACCGTATTATTTTCTTTACTAATAATAAAGTCTCTCTGTCTGTAGGTTGTCTGGATCTCTGTGACGCGCATAGCGCCAAGACCCCTTCGGCCGATTTTCATGAAAATTGGCACAAAGTTAGTTTGTAGCATACAGGTGTGCATATCGAAGCGATTTTTCAAAAATTTATATTGATCATTTTCTATTGACATTTTCCGGAGCAAAATTACCATAAGATGGACGAGTAAATTACGAAATTATCATGACGTGGAATGGGAGAGCGAATGAACATAGACAATTGGGGAGAAATTCGTCTTCCATTATTGGTAAATATACAGGTGAACCGAATGACCTTTTAATTTTCAACAACGGGCAAAGTCGTGCGGGTACCACTAGTCTAAAATATGCGGAAGGTAATAATTATTAATGGATATAACGTTACATAATTTATGCAGTTAAGCTTGTGCCGATACTAATTAAGCAGTTATTGATAGAGGAAGCTTTCACGATGGCGTAACTTATACGTTATTAGATGTCAACTGTGATAAAATTTTATGTTTAAACATCAAAGGCTCAGTTAAGCCAAATACACATGATGTAACTGACCTTTGACTGTGATAATAATTCAAATGTTAAAAAGCCAAAAAAAAAATCTGCTTATTGAACTGAATTTACGATCCATTTCAAGTATTAAAAAGTAATCATTTTTCCCCTCTTCAAGATTACTTTAATATCGAACTTTGAATTTCAAATATTGACAAATCTTGACGGGAAAATGTATCTTTTACTGTAACTAAAATAGGTAAACCTTTAAGTGGCTTTGCTCCAAATTTTGAATTTTTAAGGTCTTACTCCTCACAAGATATTATTTGATTCGAAAAGAAATTTAAAATTGTAACGCCCATGGGTATTGATCACTTTGTTTAGGTACTACATTTCGATCCGGGACAAGTTGCAAAACGTGTTTACAAATGTATGTCTCGTCTCTTCTACCCAAACTGTTAATGGGGGGGGGGGGGAGTGTGCTGGTTACGGGTCGTGGTGGCTTGATCGGTAAGTTGACCGGAGGGTCCCGGGTTCGATCCTCGCTGGTCATAGATCCACAGTCTTCATTAATGGTGACTGGGGGACGTCAAATATGCTCATGGTCACTCAGTCCTCCAAGTGAAACAATACCTCTGGGGGTGCTGGACCAGAGATTGCTCGGTTTCTGGTCTGGTTCAAAAAATCAGCTGTCTTCGGGGTCCCATCTAACTGGTTAAGCTACAAATAGTGGTAGGTACGGAGGACTCCGGAGTGAGAAGTGTGCTGCGTACAAATATTGGCAAAGGGGGGGGGGGGCAAGCTGCAACGAAATGTGATTTAATCTTACTTATATCGAAAATCTTAAGTATCTGCTTATTGTACTGAATTTACACTCTATTTCAAGCACCATTGGAGGCATATTTGTTCTCCCCAAGAGTACTTAACTGATCTTTTGAGGTTTGAACATGAAATTTCTTTTCTGTTAACATTTCTTAGAGAAACAAAAATGTCCTTTTCGCTGTATTTAAAATCGGATAATATTTTACTGTTTTTGCTTAATTATGTCTGAAATTTTGAGACCTTGTTTCTCACAGAAGATATCATTGGATTCGAAACAATTTTGATATCCTTCATTTCCATGGGGTTTGGCCATTTTTGCCTGGTATAATATTTCGCTCTGGAAAAGAAAATACAAAACGAGGTACCATAGGCTGCACCGAACTACTTGTTGTAAGTCCTTTAAATAACAAATGAATTGCTACATTACAACTGTACTGGAATGTCGATTTGCAGTACATAAACCCTCCATTTGTACGGAAGAGAAATCTTTACTAATAATAAAACTGAAAGTATCTCTGTCCGGATCTCTGTCTGTCAGTATCTATGTGGCGCGCATAGCTGCTAGACCGTTCTGCCGATTTTCATGAATTATGGCGCATAATTATTTTGTAGCATGGCGGTGTGCACCTCAAAGCGATTTTTCGAAAACTCGACTTTGTTCTTTTTCTATTCCCATTTTAAGAACATTTTCTCCGAGCAAAATTGTTATAAGATTGACGAGTAAATGACCAAGTTATCATAAAGTGTAACATGAGCAATCCTATTGACAAGAAAATCATCATACATTATTTGTAAATATACAGGCGAACCAAAAGACCATCTAATTTTCTACTATGGGCAAAGCCGTGCGGGTGCCACTAGTTTAAGATAAAGTTTAACTCGAAATATTGTGGTGTTTCCTGCAAGGATTGTATCATAAACTTTTTAATAATTTCAAAATAATATTCCATGATTGTGGTAAAATGGTAAATTTGATGGATAGAGTAACTATAGTTGGGGGCAAGCCCAACGTGGCATTGTCGTAATGATGTGATTACTGTCTGCCAGGATAGGTTTGCCCCAACTGTGGTTTTAAGTTTATAGGTTTTAACGTTCTAAATTTCTCCTTCAGTAAAAATAAGTCGGTGCATTCGCTACTATTTTGTCGATTGTCGTACAGTGTAAGTGTTTCAAACAATACTGCCGTGTGCAGGTAAAGGGCATTAATTGCAAATTTTTCATTTTTTTGCATTTTTGTCATCTATTGTACGTTATCTTTATTCTACAAGCTCGCTTATTTGGTTTCCGCTGAAAAAAAAAGGCGCGAAAAAGATGTCTAATTCCAACATTTCCCTATTGTTAGTGTTGAACCCAAAACGCGTTTCTTCAAATATCTCGAAAACTCTTTTCTGCAGATACTGCCGTTTACCTGCACACAGCAGAATAATCTTCATTAAGGTAGTTTAAAGTACAGAGTTATCACAAAAGAATTTCTCGGTTTTAAAAGTTTATAGTTCATAAACTATTACACTTATATAAATGATACATAAAAACAAAGATAAACTGAAAGTTTTTTTTAACGTTAGTTACTGCTTAAACGTACATGTCCCGCACGAGATTCCTTCCGGGAAGGGACACTTGTAAGGACTCTTCTATCTGAGAGAGTCCTTATAAATGTATTAATTACTTTATTAGGATTGGCAACAATGTTAAAACCAAGACCTCTGAGGGGTCTTTTTATCCCCCACCCCCCGTCTCGCTGGGCCCCTCACGTTCCGCAACCCTGGATGGGCAGTGCAGGTGATGATGATTTACCCTTCATGCGTTGGCCAGCCAGATCCTCAAACCTGGGCGGTCATTCCAAGCTCGTCAGCTTGCGAGATCGAGATTCTCGCTCACGTGATTGGTTGTGACGTAGAAATATCGCAAAGTAGCATTCTAATCTACTCGAACTTATCTTGCGGCTAGGTTCGAGTAGGTTAGAATGCTACTTTGCAGCATTTCTACGTCACAACCGTTCACGTGAGCGTGAATCTCGATCTCGCAAGCTGACGAGCTTGGAATGACCGCCCAGATGTGATCAACTAACCACATGTGATTTTTTTTAATGAGGTTTCGTCAAAGACGATGCTTTTACACCATCATTGCAAAACTGAAAGATCGCATAGATGTAGCATTACGAAAAATTGATAGTGAAACACTCCAAAATGTATGTTATTGATGTGCGTTGCGTCACGAAATGCGCACACATCGAAAATTTCTGAGTGAAATAAAAAACTTTCCGTTTACCTTTATTTTTATGCATCATTTATGGTGGTAGATCTAATAGTTTACAAAATACATATTTTTAAAACCGGGATCCTCTTTTATGCTAAACCTGTACTAAATAACAAAGAGAAACGAGCCCTTTCTCTGTAGTTATTATTGCATACTGTATTACATGTAAGATAAAGTGTCATTATTGTTTTTGCTCTATAAGTTATTAATAACGAATCTGTCACATTAATGTTAAGCAGTCTAGAAATTGTTAATTATTAATTGAAATCCGGGAGCTGTAAGTGCTAGTTCAATCCATAATTAATGGGATTTTAGCTGAGTTGCTATTGTGTCAATAGCAACCATATTTAATTCAAATCGATAAGCATTTGAACCATCAATTCAAATCCCTTTCTAATATAAATTAGTAACTGTGAAATAGGAACTAGGATCTATTAAGATGTGCTGCATCCTTGTACAGAAACTTTACTGCTTATTTCATTGGTACGCATATTGCTAGTCCAATTAAATGCAGGAAATCTAGAGGTGTAAATGATCCTTTATGGAGGACTTCACTCTAAGATTACTGCTTCATATAGCCTTTGCCAAAATAATGGCTTTATTGAACAAAAACATAAACGCCAAGCGTTATTTCTACACCCAATACATTTTGTAATTAAATATGACACACAATTAATGTTTTCTACACATTTTGTTTTAACAGTTCTGAAAAGGGGGTAAATTTGGCACTCAAAGCTCTTTGTGTCACCCGAGATTCGTATTTTCTCACAAAAGAAAATATAACATTGTTTTCAAAAATAAAGTTATAGCATTAAACAAAGTCCTTTACATTTTCAGATGATTTCAATAGCTAAGACAACATTGCTAGCATTGTTATATAACCAACGAATAAAAATAATGCAATTAAATTCGAAATATGTTGTGTTGTAAACTGGAAATAAAAATAGAGCAAACTTTTGAATTTCCGCAATGATATTACGTTTCATTCAAGACAAAACTGCTGCAACTTTAATAAATTTAAAGCACTGCTTAAAAAAGAAGCAATATTTTTGTTTAAACTAGCCAGCTGTGGCTGCTACATGTTTCACCTTTTTGTGGAATTTCCTTTTCATTCCACTCAATATTTAAAGTGAAATTGCCTCTTTCGGCGGCTGCTTCAGTAAGTTTGGAAGAGGTATGAAAAGCAATTTGTGTCGATATCATTGTATAAATGTTTATAGCTATCTTATTTATGTCTGCATCTACCTACCTCTTTATTTTTTTCTCTGCATCTATGTCTATCTTTGTATTCATCTACTCCTATATTTATATTTTTCGTTGTATTTCTTCTATACATTTTAAGAACACATTTTCGTCGTCTGTCTAGTGTCTATATACGCAAACACATATCCATTTTCTCTATATTCCTATATCTATAAAGAAATGCAATTTTGAAAAGTTTCAACATCGTTGCATCGCTAGTTATATACTTTACAGATAAATGAGCCTAGCTATAAGTGTGTAAACATAAAACGACTTGAATTTATAGGTTTTTGTATCGTAAAAAGAGTGGTGTCCTTTTTTATCCATACATTTGTTTGTGCTTAATACTGATTGAAAGTGTACCAACTTACTATAAAGAAATTATTGTAATCAAATTACTTTTAATAACCATCTGGTTTTCGATGATATGATTTAACTAATTTAGAACGATTAAACTACTTCAGTGAACCTTTTACATCTAGCAATAATTTTAGTTAATGCTAAAAGGTCATAAAAAAGCATTTAAAAGTGCTGAAACTACACTAAAAAATGTAAATTTTTGTAACTTGCAAAATAGTTAGATTAAAGAAAAACGGTAGGGAGATGGGAAAAAAATATATCAACCGGTTGTTCTTCAACAAATTATGTGTGTTAGCGTGTTGTGGGGTAATTAAATAAAATAGCGTGTCAAATATTTGAGAGTAAATAAAATCGCACACGTTTGTTAAATGACGAAGATGGTTTCATGAGGTCGGCTACAAAGAAAATGCAGAAAGCTGGCTTAGGTAAGGAAATAGGACATGCAATTTTGCCCGTTAAAATTGCTTCTTGTATCGGAAAACTAGCAGTTTAACGATCTCGCCTTAAACATGATATGATACTTACCGAATAATCTACCTAGAGAGATTTTTTTTAATGTGCCGTCTTTTGTTGAGTATAAACGAACTAGCTGTAAGTGGCACGTTCTTTTGTTGGTACGCTACAAACTGCTTCTTTATCCGCACTACAAAACACGGTAGAAATTTATTTGCACTCATGAACACTGGCTGGATGATAACTAGACGTAACTAGAATGAATTTAGTCGTTGCAAATTAAAGGGGACGTTCAACTAAAACTGATTTTCCGGAAACCGCATCTAAAAAGTGCTTCAATAGGTGAAATCAACCAGATTATTTACACCCTTTAGCAATTTTGAAAGGTAACAAATGGTAAAAATGGGATATGGAAAATATTCATGTGAATTTTTCAAAGATTAATAGACACTGAACGGATAAAAAAAACCATCTATTTCCAATATTGCCGTGAAATTTCAATCGTACAACAGTTTGAACTTGCGTGTATCGCAAATTTAATTGATAATTTTCCTCTTCATCAATCATATTTTCATTACTCTAATAATTGCATTAATAAATCAAACTTCGTTTCAAAAGCTTTTATTACGGTTGTTAAAATTGTGACGACCATTTCGAAACATTAATAAAAGTGATAAACGTTACGAACTGCCAGGGAGTGCTTTGAAAACAGCGGAATTATTTATAGTATTCATATACGAGAATTTGTCATTCACATGTGGACACGTATACATTTCAGCTATTATGTTTGCTGCAATTCTCAATAGTTCTTGCGCTTTTGCTGTGAAATACTGAATGATGAAACAAGATCTTACTGATGCAAATGCGCATCGTAGAATTGAATTGGAAAACTAGACGAAATTTCGCCGTTACTTAGACCTTAGTCCAAAAGTAGTGTGCTAATTTGAGCTTCCAAAGCATTTTAAAGCATTTTCAAATGCCACACTAGTGTTAGCAGTAGTGTAAAATGTTACTAATGTCTACAGTTGGAGCTTGGTTGTCACGTACTCTAATGTACTGGTAAGAATCGATGAATCACTGATGTAGAAAACGTAGATCTGTTGCGGCCTGCTATATATGGTTTTGCAAATTCACGATGAGTAGTTTTCATTTATTATCGACCCAAGCTCTTTCATATCAAATGTTTAAGCTCTTAAAATAAGACAAAACACCAGTAAGCTTAAAACCGTTCTTAAACTTTCGAAAAATATGACTTTATTCTTGCAGTTTACATGCTAAAATATTTGTTCGCAACACATGAATAATGATAATCTTTTAGAAAAATCTCGCCAAAAGCAATTGTTTATATTAAAATCAGGATTAACTCTGAAAATTTAAAAAAGCAATTTTTCTTTTCCTATTGTATTTTTAAATTGCATTTGAATTTCAGAGTTATTTTGTTATTT
The DNA here is from genome assembly GCF_026930045.1 of Uloborus diversus. Classification (NCBI taxonomy): domain Eukaryota; kingdom Metazoa; phylum Arthropoda; class Arachnida; order Araneae; family Uloboridae; genus Uloborus; species Uloborus diversus. The sequence continues at coordinate 7,504,470 of NW_026557765.1, forward strand.
GGTTATATCACTGCTTTAAAAATAATCATAGTATTATTTTTTTTTCAAAATTATTAGCCTCTAGTGTCTAAATTACTATAATTGGCACTGTTTATGTGTAAAAGTAGGAATGAATCCAACAAAAAAAAAAACGTGTTTAGCGGAGTTGAAAAATTTCAGCATAAAAGTCGTTGCCTAAAATGACGCTTTCATTTTATAAGGTTTGGTGGTCTTTAAACCGGGTTTCGCGGAACCCTACATCTTTTTTTAGAACTTTAACAGGTGTTAGAAAGAGCATTATAGATCAACTCTTCCTTAATCGGCCCATTTTTTTAAAATGACAGAATTTTAATTTGTTTATTTTTTATCCATTTTTCCCCAAACCTTAAATTTGATCCAGTAGTGGCCACTCCAAAATCTGAAACTTTCAGTAGTGTCCATCTGACATTCTCCCATCCGAAGAATTTACATTACGTACTTTAAATTCAAGTAACTGATGAATAAAATTGATTTAATATTTTAGTTATAGTCAGGGGACTACGGGGCAAGAAACTGCATTTTGTGATAAAATTTTGAAACTTGGCATGTTTGTATACATTGTATATACAAATATTTCAGAAAGGGGAGACATTCCAAAATCCCCCCCCCCCTAATAGCCATTTTTGGTCTAAAACCAAAAATTGTGATTTTTTTTAAATCATAATCTTTTAAATTATTGCTTGTATCACTCCATAGATGTTGATTATATTTTTTACCGTTTAAAGCTCCATTAAACGTCTAATTTCCGAAATAACTTCACAAAAAGTAGTTATTTAAAAAAATATTTAGTTTGTAAATTCTCTGACGTGAATTTTCCCCCCTCATTATAGAATTACTGGTTTCTAAATTTAATTAAGGTAATATCGAAGTAGGGTTCCAGTTATCCGAACTCTAATTTCCCGAACTGCCCAATTATCCGGCCATGATGCACCTCGTTTATAATGACTGAGCAGACATAATCGAAACTATTTCCAAAGGGTATAAGTGAATAAGGATTTGAAGGAAAATGGGTGAAATTAATGTCAAGACCACATAACTTTAATAGAAAGAAATTTAAAGTTTGAATTAAAAATGTCTTCTTACTTCTACCATTACCATTGTTGCTGTTGTTAATTCTCATTTACCCGATTGATCACTAGTAAGCTTTTGCTCATTTTATGGGGAAAAAACATACCTAAAGTGTGTTATAAAATGTGTCTAACTACTTCTTACAAAAAGATTCACATCGATGCAATAAAGACACTTTTGACAGAGAAGTTTTTATAACTTAAAAATCTGTCAAAGAAAGCACCATCTCAATGTTCAAATTTTGAACACCGTATTAAAGCTGGGGTTTTTAATGTTAATGTTTATTAAATCACAGCTTTCAACCAACTTTAATATCTATTCTAAACCTTTGAAGGAGTTGATTCTGTGTTTTCCCCCATTTTATTGCTATACTAAACGATGTACACATATTTTTTAGTAAGTATGCTCGATGGTTACCACTTTTCATGAAAGATCTTCTTATTTAACCCACAAACCTTCCAGACGTACACAAAGCCTTTGAAAAGGGAATGTTTGTTATAAAAAAGTTAATAAACGTGTTTTTTGTAACTGGATTGTACCATGCTAACATGCAAAAGCAAAAAGCGGTGGTGAAAAGAGACGGGGGTATAATTGGTCTATCACAGATCCAACTGCGTTAAGATGATGGATGTTGGTTGGTCTTGAAGTTATCTATTTTTTACACAATTTGAAAAAGTTACCTCGGCTCATTTAAAGAAACGCTGTATATACGCAATTAAGAAATATTAAGCCTGTTTTCAAGAAAGGTCTTGAAGAGTCAGGCCTTGAAGAGCAATAGCTGAACATGAAAATCCATTTTTTGAAACATCGAAAGAATTGTTCTCATTAGAGATAAATATAGCAGTAGACGAAGAATATGTGGAGAAACTCATGAAGATTGGGCACGTTGGGGAAAAAAGGAACACAAAATTCATAGAGAAAGCTATTGTGATTCAAAAGTCATTTCACATTCTTGGATAGAAAAAAAAAACTTTTTAGTCTTTCATTTTTACAGAAAAACCAGTAAGTCTGTTTAATGAAAAGATTAAAATTCAATGGAGATTCATTTTCAAAGCTTTTCATTGTTTGCGATATCGTACATTTAAACCCGTATGAATTTTTCCTCTATGAAAATCAACCTCACCCTCCATCGATTTCAATAAATGGAGCTCTTTGAACGGGAAATAAGTCTAGTTATTAACATTCCTGCTCAAAGAGTTAAGTAATAGTATTCCTACTGATGAAGACTACTCGAGAGAAGACGAAAACTTTTGAGAAAGGATGCTGAAGATGAAAATTATGAATGCTAATTTTAGAATAAGTGCAGAGATACATTGTGATGCTATTGTCTATGATGGTTCTTTTATTGTTAACATAAAATAACCTGGGATCGAAAAATTTTTGTTTTAGTATATGAAGTCGATTTAGGATACATGTGCAAGACATATAAGAGGAATAGGAAAAAGATATCATTTTGGAGAAAATGGTTTGCTTCCAGAGAACTGGATCAGTTTCTTCTGGAATGCAGATAAGAAGACAGAATTATTTTTCATGATTGCGCTGCCTATACCATCTTGATTTGCTCTTAAAGATTCGACGGGGATTTTCAATGAATACGACACCTCTAGATCCATCAAATCACGAGGAAGCTGATTGTAGGATCTTCGGACATGTTTTGGAAGCTTCAGAAAGAGGATACAGAAGCATACACGTAATGCGTAAGAACTGTTGAAGCCTCCTGTCATTTCAGGCATATCATACTTCCATGAGTTGTACAAAAAGGGGAGAAAGAAGATGGGGCTTACTTTTGTAGCTGGAAAACACTTTCAAATAATATTAGTCCAGCATATTGCTCACAAATTCGGTCAGCAAAAAGCAGTTGCTTAAAGAGGCTTCAACTCATTCTTAGGATGTGACACGACCTCTTTGTTGCAAGTCGGGGAAAATTGACGATGTGGAAAAGATGGAAAGACTATTCCGATTAGTGCATTTTTATACCTATCCTAACCTCAAAAAAAAAAAATACCTGATTAAAAATTTCAAATATCTTTTTGAATCTTTGCTACGCGTCTTCATGCAACTTCCGTCTGTAAATGAAGCTAGAAAACGTTTTTCCACCAGCAAACAAAGATCAATGATTAACTTATCACCCACAGCTGAAGCCCTTTGGCAACTTGCTTAGTGCTTATCAAGGTAGATATCAATAGGACAGTATGCCAAAAAAATTAGCCTGAACTTGAATTTATGATTTTGGAGTTTACAGTAATTGATGAGAAGCACGTTCTTGTTTGTTTGAGTTTTCCCGCAATTTCAAGTGCTTAAAGCGTATTTATGTCATGCAAGTGTAAAAAAACAACTGCTCTCAAATAACTTGTGGGTGCTTCAAAAATGAACTTATCTGCACATCGATGTGTAAATACAGCAAAAAGAAAATGCTATGTATCTGTGTAAATTATTTGTAAATTCAAGCGTTTTAAAATTATCTTCTGTATAATCATTGTACATATCACGTACTCAGATTTGTTGTAGTTTTTGCAATAGTGAGTTATATTTCAATAAATAACAATTTTATTTATAATAACTATTTTTATCTTTATTAACATAGTACTAAACTTCTTATTGCAGTAATTAATAATTTATTCCTCTTATATCTTTTAAAACATAGAACAAACGCTTCAAATCGTCTGAGAAAAAACTTAAAATTTGTTTTAAAGCGCTTAATAATAAATTTTAGTGTTCTATGAACAAAATATCTGTGCCCCCCTCCCCCCCCCCCCTCATTTCGCTTGTGCAAATATAACTTATAAAACTTTAGAATGTGAGTCAAACTTACAAAAAATTGCGAAGAAAGTGTTTGAAGTTTTCTTTTTTGTTTTGCCAAAGATGAAAATTGATTTCGTTTTAACTAATCAAGGTATTGTATTCATTCTTAAGTAACAATTGAAATGTTTGTTTCAAATTTTGAAAAAAATACTAGCTTTGTTTATGATTTTTTATTTCTAGACTTAATCTTAGTTTTGTATTCAGTTTTCATTGGTAAATTTTAAAACAGATGTTCGGATTTGCTAATGTTTCGGATTTCTGGGGTTCGGGTTATTGGGTTCTACTATAAATGAATTGATTTTCTTTAACATAGTGCTTTAAAATGCATAAAAAAACATTTCTCAAACAACCCCTTCAGAAATGTTAAAACTTCAGTTAGTTAAAGTTTCGTTTTAAAAAATCAAAGTTTTTGATATTATTATGAAAATTAGGAGGTTCAGACATAATTCGATGGCTTTTCACCCTTTAGTAAGCATATAGAACTCGCAAAAGAAGCTACAGTGGGTGTTTTTCTAAAAACAAAATGTAAAAGTTGTTCTGTATTTTTGATCAAAAATGGCAGCAAGGAGGTTTGGGGGGGGGGATTTTGAAATGCCTTCCCTTCAAAAAATGTTTGTAAGGACATTCATTGTCTACACGCATGCAAAGTTTCATTCTTTTATAACAAAAAGCAGTTTCCGGTTTTATTTTCTACCATAGCCCCTCTACTATTACCTTAAGTATCAACGAAAAATCAACATTATTGCTGTACATTTCTCTCTCCAAAGTATATAAGTAAACTTGAAGTTGCAACTACTGAAGCACTGACCACTACTGGTGTTTTACCTTAGTATATATATATTTTTTTATTTGAATAGTACACATATTTGATGTCCCATTTTTCAACTCTTTGATCAAGAGGTCCATATGAGAAAAGCGGTAAGCTTAAAAGGGTTTCCCAAAGTTAATTGAACCTATGAAACATGATACATTTTTTTTTTTCTTTTTTTTAACCACATACATACATCAAATCATTCAGCTTAAGACTTGTAAGCACTAGCGTTAAAAAAAAGAATAAAGAAATAAAATGTTCACTAATAATAATTCGTAACAAATGCATTGACGTAACTGAAATAACGTATTGACAGTAAACTTGGGGGGGGGGGGATGGTAGAAGCGAAACATGGTTTTGGACGCGTTTACTCTTGCATGTTTTTAATGAAAACATTCCCAATGGTTATATAAACTTTTATACTCAGCTTTTTAAACGTGGAAATGCATAGTAAAAATTACAATTTGCATCACAACAATTTCTCCTTTATCACATTAAGCTATAAAGTTTGAGTTCCCGTGTCACATTTACCGCTGCTGAACTTAAAAAAAAGTGAGATATATAGGCAAAGTAAGAAACCTTTACAAAACATTGTTTCTAAACGATTCATTTCAAGCAGGATAGTGATTCTTAAATGTTTTTTGCCTTTTAAATATGATATTTTCTTTCATTGTCTATGTAAATTTTCAGTTGATGAAGTAGGAGAATGTGGGGCAAAGTGAAAAAGTGAAATATTTACTCTGTTTAGCACCACCTATCTGGTAATATTTTAACAATGCAGATGCACATGTAGTCTATTCTAGTCAGGAAAAAAAATACGTTAGAGCACGAAAAATGTAAGTTTTGAATATAATTTCAAATAAGCTTATTTAGTACAACGCAATATTATTTGTAATACGCTTAACTATGCTTTTAACTAGTCTAAAATATGATTAATTCAACCTGATTTTTCATATTTAGCTTAAAGTCATATTTTAAATGCGACATCTATTAAAAACTTCTAAGAACGTAAATGATATATGGAATGCATAAATGAAAATTATATTTGGGATGCAGATAAAGAAATAAGCTTTCAAGTGAAAAGTACTTTTGAATGTCCGAAGTATCTTAAGCGGTTTCTAGGTAAAGTTCTTAGTCTTTGATATTTAAATGGGAATTATATAACGAATTCAAATGGTTTAGAAGGAGAAATGAAAGTATTATAACGAAAGTTAATGACACTGAATCTGCTTTGATAAAGCTTAAGCCAATTAAAAAGCATATACTTAAATATAAGTAAGTATATTATAAGTTTGCGTATAAGTTAAGCAGATTAAACGAAAAATCCTTAAACTGGGCAATTCAAAACCCAATGGCTTTAAAGAGAGAGAGCTATCTATGCAGTTAATTTTACAAGTATTCTGAAAACAAAACTAGTGCTCCAGTGAAACAAATAAATACTAATTTTCCATGTATTGTAGATTATTATTAGTAAAATGAAAGTATTTTAAGTAGTGATTACAAAGAAAAATTTAAGCCAGATTGAAATGAATGTCCCATTTTTAAATTATCGTCAACATGAATGAGTAATAGTAAAGTTAAATACTGCTATGTATAATCCGTATAACTACAGTTGAAGCAAGCCAAACCTGAAAGCTACATAATACTGTGATTAGGATTGGCGTAGCCTTCACGATGCTGATAGGTTAGTTTTGCCTCTACTATAGTCTCATAATAATATCATGGATCTGAAAGTCAGGTCTTAATCAGGGATTTCCATTCCCTACCAAGAACGAAGGCTCAACCCCACCCCCTTCAAATGCTGCAGTCCAAAGAGAGAGAGAGAGAGAGAAAGCGCGCGCTCTTTCCTCCTCAAAACCAACGAAAATAGCCCTTAAAAACTTCTTTTTCTAAAAATTTCTGTCCTGATGCCCCCCACACCGTTTGTTGAGCACTTCAGTCTAAATGAATTAACACCTGCTTTACTAAAATTGTAAAACTATGTGTCTTTCTATTCTTTCAATTTTAGTCATCAACTAACCAATATCCAAATTAGGTTAAATAAATACATTTGCGCTTAAAAAGTAAGAATAAGAAATAAGAACGGCAAGTAAAACAAATTGGAGATTTCTGCTAACACGTGTTGGCTCTTAGCTTCTGTCGGGTGTCAATTCATCCATAAGCTCTTTTCTCTGGCATTGAAAAATGCGTTCCTTGTAACGCCAAAACACGTGTCTGCAGAAATCTGCCATTCTTTCCTAACCTTTTCGTACCTGTAAGTATTGCTTCTTTGGATTCTGATTGAAGTTTTGGTATAGAAAATAAATGTTTAATATCAATTCTTGATAGGGTGAATTTGGCAGTCGAGATATGGTGTCACTACCTACTCTGCATTGTCTACTGAAAACTTTTCTCCCCAATAGAGCCAAAGGAACATCATCAACGAACTTGTTTTCTAAATCTTCAGCAGTATTTTCACTGCTTTTCGTTCAGAGATACTGCACCGAGTTTCTTTTACAATGTACTCGAAATTTTAACGACCTACGCTTTTACGCGTTGTCATGGCTAGCGCTCTTACCTTATGATTTTTTAAAATTCTCATCTAAATATTAAAGCTGAATATAAGTTGAATTTGTAATAAAAAATTTTTGAAAAAAAATAGAACCGACTTCAAAATTGCTCTAAAAAGTGAAAAATCACGATCGATAAAATCATTCACAGCCATAACTCAACTACAAGTATAAATTTAACCAGGTCCAGTTTCTTCACTACCCCATGCATTACGCATTGATGACAGCATATTAGAACAACGATATAAATGTTTCGTTCCTAACTTTGGATGATTTTTTGTTAAAAATATGAACGAAGCATGGTTACAATGGATTTTACTTTTTGTTTTTGCGCCAACTTCAAAAATTATGTTTAAAAGTATTATCGATGGTGTTTAAAGAATAAAATTATTTTTCACTTTTTAGAGCAATTTTGAAGTTGGTTCTATTTTTTTTTTTTTTTAATTTTTTTATTTCATTCTTTTTAATGTAAATAGATATTTCAGTAAAAGTAAGAAGTTACCTAGTAAGAAGTTCGGCTCTATAACACTGTATTGCTTTAGAAAAGCCTTTATTCAAAATTATCATTACAATTACTATTAATGTTACTGTTATATGGCACCAAACTTTTATAACAATGAGTTTCATATTGTCGCGTAGATGAAGGTAGCAAAGACAATGTGACAGCCAAATGAAGCGAATACTCGTTAGTCTCAACTCGAGATCTTTATTCAGAACCACGAATGAACGTTACATCTCCTTATATACAACTTGAGAAAGTACTGGAACTTTCCAGACTTGGAAAGATACAGAAATTAATAGAACATCCGAGAAAATACGGGAAACAGTAGAAACGAAATTTTAGTAAAATTCACTTTGTCTTAGTCGGGATTTGAACCCGGGTCGCTCGTGCGGGAGGCGAGAATTCTACCACTGAGCCACCGTTATCCACGGAGGAAAAGTGCGAACTTCGCTACAATATCATATGGAAATTGTATAAAATTTACTGTTTTTTGCCCATAACTTTTTCTAAAGAACAAATATGGTCAAACAAAGTAATGGGACCTAAGTTGAGCCATCCCCTATCCATTAAAAAAAGAATAATCAAAATCGGTTCACTGGGTGAGACGCTATGAGTGGACAAAAAAAAAAAAAAAAAAAAAAAAAACATACATACGGTATGAACTGATAACCGCCTCCTTTTTGAAGTCGGTTAAAAAGATAAATGTAAACTTTCTGTCGATCCGTATTTGGAATTCACTTTTATAATGCACTAGAGAACCCGACAGATGTTGTTCTATTCAAACTTTGTTAATTGACGAGTTAAAAAAGTTCAATAAACTATCAAGTGTTTGAACGGTTTTGTTAAAAAAAATATGTCAAAAGAAAATGTTTTTAAGATAACTGGTGTCACAATGCGTATATTTATTACAACTTGATTTATCTAATGCCTACTGAGCAGTTGTTTAATTAACTATATTTTCTCGCATACTTGAAAGATCTTCATATATTACATGGTTTTTTCCTTCAGCCATACTCAAAGGCTAAAAATCTTCCTCTACTATTTAGGGTAAAAAACTAACTACCCAGTACATCTAGAATAAACGGGAATTCCCTCTGCAACGTTTCTTACATGGAAAAAAAAATAACTATCGAAAAGCTATCGTTTAAAAAAATGATAAAGGTAAAAAAAGTTCCTCTAATAAGCGAAAATCACGTATCCCCCCCCCCCCTCCTGCAAAATAAACACTTTCTTCAACTGAAATGACGAAACACTCTTTAAAAACCAAAAACAATTCTTTGCAGTTTAAAATAACAGTATTTCTCCAAATAAACAAAAAAAATAAAAGTAGCAAATAATCCCGCAACTCTATCGTTTATCGCCAAAGCCGTCAAGCCACCACGCTACTGTAATCTAGCTGATTAGTGTGCTAAGCAAACTCCGATCGCTTAGTGGTCTGATCTTTTAAACGAAAACTTTTAAATCCCGCTCTCTCGCTGAGCATTTGTTTCACTTAACTATCTCTCCTCGCGTACTTGAATGATCTTCATATGTTGCCTTATTTGTTCCTTCCACCAAAGACAAAAATCTTCCACTGCACTGATCTTTTGTGCACATAACTACCCTGTTGTGATTTATGTGGAAGGAATAAAATTTGTGTCTTCTGTAAATTCCAGCACCTTTTCCTCTAATAATGTACTGATTAGTTTGATAGTCTTTATAGTCTTCTTGCCAGTGACACCAAAACTCAACGGATTTGAGCCGAGAAGCAATGTTGCTAGATACGGTACTTTCTGATCATTTTTTTAGAATGAAAATACAAGGGGGCAATATTGCAAGAGGTATTGTTCAATGGTAGGTACCTTATGAAAGTATGTCGTTTATAAACTAAAAATTAAATTTATCAAAAAAAAAGGGATTTCTTTCTAATGCAGTGAAGTTCCTAGCAAGAGTGTCAATAATGCAGTAATTTTTGGTGTCAACCCTTTAATTGTAAGGATGTTTAATGTTATGAAGCTAATAACATTTACAAAATATTTTTCAGTTTTTTTTTTTTTTTTTTTTTTTTTTTTTTTTTTTTATAATTTACGTGGTGAAACAAAAGTTTCCCGCATAATAAATGGAGGATAAATTTTGAATTCAATCATGTTATGAAAACTTTTTCTCTTCTCTTATTTGTAACCGCCAATCATTTCTGCTGTCAGTTGGTTAAAAAAAAGTTATTTTGGAATTCATTTTTTTTTTTTTTGCATTTATTTCCATCTATTGTAGGTTAGCTTTACTGTACAAGATCTCTCCTTTCGTTTCCGCGGGGAAAAAAAACGTCGAATCTCAACGCTTACCTATTGCTAGTATTAAATCCAAAAAAGTTTTTTTTCCCCTTCCTTTTTTTTTCAAATTTCTCGAAAACTCAATTCTACGCAGACATCGCCGTGCAGTATGTTAAGTATTTCTTTAAGAAAAATGGGCGGTACTAAGTGTCAGAAGCAATTTCAACAAATTAACAGGAAAATATAGTTTGACAATCCTTTCATCATCTCATTATTAATTTAAGCACAAACTAAGTACGTAAGAAAATGAAAAATAAAATAAAATGCATTTTGCTATATATTATTTTTTACACTATCTAAACACAGTTCCTTCTATTTTAATAAGTTTTTCGCATATCATTCAAAACTTCGAAACAAAAATTTTCAAAACAACATTTCTCATTCACAATAGCATTAGTGCCAAATTTTCTTCCTCGGTTCTTTGTTCTTTTGTCTGTCCGAAATCCGTTCCCATTGTTTTTGGTTAAGATTATTAAGAAATATTGCAGATCATAAAAGGAAGCATTGTGTAAAAATAAGTGGCTTTGCTTCTTTTTGGCAAAAATAATGAGAAATGTGTTTTGGAGCATTTATTTTTAAAGAAAGCATTGAACTGTCTACAGAGGTTGTTTTCAAAAGGTTTCCATTCAAAGCAAGTACATAATTTTGGAGTTTTTTTTTTTTATTTAGAAAAGTGGGGAGAAAACATAATTTAATCATGCATAGAGGGTAAGTATTTAAGCATTAAATTTGTTTTAATTTTCTCGCTTAATTTAAACTTTCAAAAGAGGAAAAATTTCATCTTAGTACATATTCGTTTTAAGTTAATTTTGTCAGTAAAATATGAAGCAAATTAGTATAAAACAAAACAGATAGTTTTTATTTTTTCTTTAAAAATTTTTTCTACAAAACCCTTATAGGAAAACTGAGAAACCAGTCTTAGATTGTCAAATTTAGTAATTGAACAATCTTTTAAACTAAAATTACATCAGATTATATTAATATTTCGCGTAAAACAACTACCTCTAAGAAAACGAGTTGTCAGGAACATTCTTTGTTGTAAATTAGAAACGTTTTTGAGTCATCTTGTTTGATTAGAAAATACAAAATACTTTTTTTTTTATTTTTAGTCATTGAAATAGGGTTTTAGCTATCGCAAAGTAAAGATGCTTTTTTCACATTGTTATTCATACGAAGTAAAAACCAAAAATATCTTGATTATTAAAGTTTCATAATTGTCATATGAATTTCGATGTATTATTAATGAGCAATATTATTGCAAAAAACAATTGTAACAATTGTAACTTATTGACTTCAAGTTTGAACAACTGTCATCAATTTAAAATGCAGCAAAATAGTTTCGATTAAATATTCTAGGGATACAAATTAAAAGTACGGTATCATCAAAAACACTAGCGATAATAATCATATTTTGAGCACAAATATGACGGTTGAGAGATTGAATATTTTTGCTACAATTTAAGGTATCCGGCTAGGTTGAAAAGAAGATTTTCGAACACAATTCACTTTTTCTCTAAATGATCTGATTGAACAGCCCCGTTTTTTAAAGATTTTAAAAACGTTTGAGCCTACCTACGAGTATTATAACTCAAGTTATAAGCATTTGAATATTAAGTGTCTGCAATATAACACGTGTTAATTCAAATCTTTTTTTTTTTTTTTTACGTTTCTTGAATAGTGCAACTTTTGTTCAATACTGGCTAAAGGAAAGCATGGTTTTGCAAATTCTATTCAGTATTGAAACATGAGTTTAAGCATACTAATCTGGTAATTACTTTTGAGTGAAAACTGCCCAACAGATTACGTTAATGACAAAATATGGTTTAATTTATTGCCTTTTTACTAAAAAAGGATGACTAATTTTAAAGAAAGTTCTGGATAAATTCATGTAATTTGTCATAAATCTTAATGTTATTAGAATACGTCTCAACCTGCGGTCTGTTACATTTGTAACGCATGTGAAATAATCTCAGCAAATTGCATTTAACTAGCTTTTTTTTTTCCTTAATATAGCGTTTTCCTAAGTGATCATTTTGTGCCCTTCTTAAACTTCACTGTGTTCACTTTAAAAAATATGAATGATATTGTGATGTATTTTTTAGTAAAATATAGGCTTTAATTTCGTTTTGTTTCTAAAAATAAATTAATACTACTTCATAATGAGGTTTAAAAAATCCTGCTCCGAACCAAGTCGGCTACCTTAAGAAAGAAAGCAAGTAAATTTTCAACGTACATACACATTCCGTTACGGTACTTTAATTATAAAAAAATAGCAGTATCCGCACGAAGATGAATAAGCTAAGATTTAAAGGAAGTCCATTGAATTAAAAAAAATCTACGGATCCCCCCCCCCCTTCTTACAATAAATACTCATTTTTCTTCAACTAAAATACAAACAGATCTTTTCAAAAAACCGACTAAAAGTACTAAAAACTGCTAAAATCACATTAAACATTGAAAAACTTTTTTCATATTGAAATATCAATGTAAATTATAGCCTTCTTTAATATATGGAGTATTCAACACAAAAATGTTTTTATTTATTCGAACCAGTAGTTCCTGAGATTAGAACGTTCAAACAAACAAACAAACTCTTCAGCTTTATATCATTAGCATATATGTGAGCCCTTGAAAAAAATATTTTTAAAACCCGAAAATTGCGTTTGAGCTTTTACAGAACCCACCATTATCTAGACGTAAATATATTTGTGGTAAAATTCCTTCACATGGAATAAGATATTGCTTCCGCGATGTCCCGCGGACTTCCCACACAAATATCCTCGTAATATATTTGGAAAGGCTTCAACTTCCTCGTCGTATAGTTGTCGTAACTTTTGCCCGACAATCATATATCATGTATAACTTTCGCCGCAGTCTATTGCCCACTCTTTTTCTGTACATAGAAGTCCTGACGCTGCTCTGCGTATCGGTTGTCAGAATAGATGGGTCGTATGTCACTTTAAGTCAAGTGTTTCGGAGACAATGGGGTTTGGGTCAATCTTATCTTTATTTTGACAAACTTCGTGTAATCGCGATGCAAATAAGAGCAATTACATAACTTATGTAATTTATTGTTTTTGACATTTTGCCGTAGAAAGGCAAAATGCAGTATCTGCAGAAATGAGTTTTCAAAATGGTTGAAGAAATGAGTTTTAGATTCCATAATAAAAATAGTTAAATGCATGAATTAGACGCAGTTTTTTTAAGCCGAAACCAACTAAAACCTAACGTACAACGGATTATAAAAATGAAAAAAAAATTGAATTTTGACATCTTGAATTAAAATTATGTTTTTCGCAATCACGAGTGTGTGTATGTAGGCGTGTTTGTTTGTGTGTATGGGGTATGTATATGTGTGTGTAAGCATGTGTGTTTGTGTCTGTGTACAGGCATGAGTGCGTGGGTAGTTGCGTGTATGTTTTTGTGTGTGTGTATGTGTAGGTGTCTGTATGTATGCGTGTGTGTATGTGTTTGTGTATGAGTGAAGGTGTGTGTGTAAGTGTGTGTGTATTTGTATGTGTGTAGGTGTATGTGTGTATGTGTTTGTATGTGTGTAGGTGTATGTGTGTATGTGTTTGTATGTGTGTGTATGTGTTTGTGTGTGTATGTGTTTGTATGTAGTTGTGTATGTGTGTGCGTGCGTGTATGTAGTTGTGTATGTATGCGCGTCTGTGCAGGACATGGATGCAACCTGGAGACGGCTTTCGCTATAGGAGCAGCATCGTGAGGACCCGGTCCACGGTGATGGTGCGGAGGGTGGCGGTGGGAAAATAAAATGATAGGACCCCAAAAACAGTCAAATGAAAGCAATAAGCAATCGTGATTGCTCAAAAAAAAGAAAGAAAAAGAAAAATTTGCAGTTACTGCCTTTTATCTGCTCATAGCAGAAAAAAATTGGTGGTTGAAAATTAAAGTAGATAAATTTTTTTCATCACATGTTTTAGTTCATAATGTATACTAATTTAATTATGTGAGAAACTTATTATTTCACCTTATCTTTACTAATAATAAAGCTGAAAGTCTGGATCTCTGAATATATGGATCTCTGTCTCTAGATGTCTGGATACGCGCATAGCGCCTATACTGTTCGGCCGATTTTCATGAAATTTGGCACAAAATTAGTTCGTAGAATAGGGGTGAGCACCTCGCAACGATTTTTCGAAAATTCGATTTTGTTCTTTTTCTATTCCAATTTTACAGAGGAAATTATCATAACGTGGACGAGCAAATTATCATAACGTGGACGAGCAAATTATCATAACGTGGACGAGCAAATTATCATAACGTGGATGAGCAAAAGCAAATTGGCGAGAAATTCAGCATCCATTATTTGTAAATATACAGGAGATCCAAATGATCATTTGATTTTCTACTACTGGCAAGACCATGCGGGTACCACTTGTAAATAATAAAATGAAGAAAACCATTTTGAATATTGTATAAACTTCATTACGGTAAACATTGCTTAGGGGGTTAATGGAATGGCACCAAAAATTACTGCTCAAGTGACTTTCGTGCTACGAATGCCATTGCATTAGAGATTTTTTTTTTGTTGATAAATTTCATTTTTAATTAAAAATAAAAGAACCTACTTTCAAGAGATACCACTGAACAATTTAAGTAAGTCTTTATTATTCCCAGCATGATTATATTTTCATTCCATCATTATTGTAATTTGAAATATAGTTGAATAAAATTTATAACCCTGTTTAAGTTTAGCCACTGTGTGTTAATAGTGCTATCTTGTGTGGAATCAGCTCTTGCTTTAAACTTCCAAATTTGGAAATCACGCATGTAAAATAATAGGGAAAATAAGAATGTTTCTAAACAAGAAAATTGGATTAAAATAAGAAGATATGCTGTAGGAATTTAAAGGAAAAAAAATGTATTTGAGAAAAAACGCTCGCACGCAACCGTAATGCATATTTTTGTGATTTACTTTTACTTCGAACCAAATTCTTGTAAGAAATATGATCCTTTAGTTTTGAAGTAAATAATTAAACAAAGAATTTATTCAATGCTAAATCAGTTTTAATCTTGCAATGGTTCACTATTTTGTGTGATACTTTGTTTCCTTGTATTATGTTTTCTTTAGTTACGTTTGTGCATTACATTTCACGTTGATAGATGGCACACTGTTAAAAATTCAGGAAGATTTTCTGGTAATTGTTACTAATTGTTAATGGCGGACTTAACGCATCGCTGATTTTTACGGTAAATTATACCGGAAAATAGCGATCCCAGCTCCAATTGGTTGCTGTGGCCTACCGAAGAAACTGTAAAATTTTACAGTAACATTTGATTTTTACGGTAATAGTTACTGGCAACATGGATGCCAGTGACAATTACCGTAAATTTTCCGGAAAATTTTTAACAGTGCAGTTATTACCGAAAATGCAAAACCTTGATAAAAAATGAATGTGAATTCCATTATATCAAATAAAATTCAAAAATTGCCCATTAAATATTGTCTCGGAAATCAATAACCTCGATATCAAACTTTTACTCATTTCCATAGGTGAATAGGATTTCATTTACAAATATTGACAGCAATGAAGAGTCGCGGAAATATTCAAATTTCAGCCCAAAAGGGTGAAACATTCAAGGCAGAGTGATATTTATAATCAATAAAACTCAATTTTATTTTTGCATTTAATCGCTTTTCGCTCTGATAAAGGATTTTCTAACTGTAGTTTGCTCAACGATACGTCATTAGATAATGCAAATGTATACATCAAATCTTCCATAAAATATTTGTGATAATATTATCTTTTAAGAATTTGTAATAAGGAAATTTATGTGAAAAAAATTATATTCAACCTCGAGCTATTTGTAAATACATTTTAAACATTAGTTTGCTGTATATCAAGAATAAAAAGATTTACAGCAACTAGAGTGACTCTTGGGAGAATGATTTTTGTACGATTCAAAACAAGTCTTAAGACCATTATCAAACGAAAACTTTTCGAATAATAATGTTCTCGTGGGAGGTATTCGCATGTTTAAAGTAAATTAAGTAACTCTCGATGTTCTTTTGTTTTCCTACAAATATCTGCTTTTATAACGTTGCTTAAATCACTTGTAAGTTATAGAACGAATGCAATTTTTAGCCTATAATAGAAGGAAGGAAAAAGCATGGAAGAAGACTAATGCGTCTTTAAGATATTGATAAAACAAGCAAACAAAAAAAATCAAATAGAAAAGTCTATAGAAATAAAACAGAGAATATATGGGTATATATGTCTGTGTGTATGTATGTTCGTTATCTATACAAATCCACAATGTTCTTCGGATATGGAACAAATTTGTCAGGAAGGTACTTTGGCACCTGAAAAGGAACGTAGCGGGGTTTTCAAAAGCGAAAAAAAAAAAAGAACAGATCGGATTATAATTTTAGGACCCAAAATTGGCATTAGATGGCTCTTTCTCCCAAAATAAATATCCGATTTCCTCGATTCAAGACCCATTCGAAAGCCCTCCAGAAATACCAATAAAGATGATTTACTTCCTTTCAAAAAAAAAAAAAACAAGAAATTAAAAACTAATCCTCAGAAAAAAACATTTTTAAGCCCAATGGAACACCACTATGAAATCGAAAGTTTATCGTTTGCATTGAGCTCAATTTAATATAGCGGGAATAAAATCATTTTAAATCTGTTGCCATTTTTTTCTGTGAAAAATATAATTTTTGCTTTTTGCTTTAAAGTAAAATTTTCCCCTTTTATTTATTTTTGTGCCATTTATTGTCTTTTTATTTCTTTTGGACTGTGAGCTGTTAATAGTCAAAGATTTTAGTTTAAATGATGGAGAGTTGCGTTTAACTTGTTCGGGACTTTCAGATTTGCTGTTTTCTGACGGGAAATTTTACATTTTTTTTTCTCTATTATTTAAATCTAATTGTTGAACACGTGTCATTTGACATAACTTTTATTTTCGAGGTAGACCGTACAAAGCCGGACAACGCAGCTAGTAATTTAATAAATATCAAAATGAAAATTGAAAAGTAGGGTTTTGAGGTGCGGAAACGTGTGTCGATCAGCCTCCCCTCCCCAACTCCCCTCCAAATAACATTTTTAGTAAATTGCCTGATTTGAAGAAAATATTTTTTGTTCGAAAGATCTCGGCGAGAACACCTCATTCCCATATTAAACTTTTTGATAGGAATATTTTTCCAGTAAATTTTAAAGAGTTAAACGCCTAAAAATTAGCACTTACGTCGAAATGTAAGTTAAATATAACTCCCTCACCCTAAAGGCAAATTTGATTAAGAAAAGATTTATATCTACAACTAGCTGCGTTGCCCGGTTTTGCCCGGTCTACTTTGAAAATAAAAATTGTGTCAAGTGACATATATTCAGCAATAAAAGAAAAAAGAAACATCATGCAAAATTTCCCCTTCAAACAATGGCGACAGATCTTAAAATACTTTTAAGGAAGTAAAATAAGATGAGATAGCAGGATTTAAAAGTTATAACCATGGAAACACAAAATACAATAATTATAAGAATTGAAAATGAGAAAGATTGAAATAAACAATGGATTCAAAAAGCATTATCGTGGAAACGCAAAGTAAAATAGTTAAAACTTGCATAGAGAACACATTTTAGAGCCGTTTAATTCGCTTGTAACTTTTTTTCTAATGGAGATAGAGGGTTAAGCTTTCGACCATAGGTCGAGTTAGATCTGGAGTAAAAAATGTCACTTTTTCCAATGGTGTCAAAAAGAAAACTGTGGGACGATTCCTTCATTTTTTATTGATAAATTTAATGAAGAAAGTACTACCAAAAGTTCAGCTTAAGCCTAAACAAATTCTAGCTAAAAACGTAAATACCTCCGGTCGTAATTTAGTTAAATCATTGAAACAAATTGCGTAGAACGCGGAAAAAACTGCTCTTTCCAACGATATATAATATTAATAAGTGCAACCCCCATATTCAGGAATCTATGTGAAAATTGGGCCTAAATTGGAATAAAAAAAACGATTCGTCGAATGGTTTTCGAACTGGTCTGCAAACCTTTTCAGGACTTAAAGGAACAAATCGTGAAAATTATAAAAATCGGTCAGTGAAATCGGTAGGGTAGTTCTCGAGTTTTGCGTGTTCAAACACACACAGACGCTTTTTGGACACTGCATTTTATACTATGTAGAGATGAGGATTAAAAATGTCTATAACGCACCAGATTGATATTTTCAATCACACATTTGTAGGTTTGAAGTAATTTAAACAACTTTTTCAATGTACTTATGTTTTCTTGCCAAATTCTGCATCAAGGACGGATACAAGGGAGGGGCGATGGGGGCCCCCTCCTTGACCGAGATACGGGAATCTTCTTTAGGTATATTTCCGATATTTAAATTCCAAAAATGACAATTTTTACACAAACTTCGTCAGTGTTATGAGAAAGGGAGCTCTTCCCCGGAATTCTCACGAAAGTGAAGCCTTGAAAACGAAATTGTAGCCCATCTCTTATTGCTCTGGAGATAGGGATCAGAATCTTCTGTTGGATTTTTTTCGATATTGAAGTTCCAAAACCTCAGTTTTAGACGATGTTAGATAATGTTCGGAGTGGGTTCAAGGCCTTCCCCTGAATATATTTCGAAAGAAACACAACTGTCGGACGCCTTTGATTACGCAAAGGGAAGAGAAGGAGGTTCAGTCCACTCTTTCGAGATTTTTTAGAAATTAAAGTTTCAAAGAGTAAACAGTAAAAAATCGCCCCATCTTTGAACATTTCCTGGATCCGCCCTTGTTCTGCATTTAATACGATTAATTCACTTTCCGTTTATAGGAAGAATGCAATTTTTCTTCTTCCTATGATGTTTTAACTTTAACTTTCTTTACATTGTAAATGTTTACTTCCGAAAGTATGACATAGCGGTACTTTTTCCCCTAACGTTTTAGCTAATCAGATTTACTTATTGTTGTCACTTGTAAGACGCGTTACGTTTTTCACAAAAAGTTCTCGTCAGTTAATTGGTAGGTAGATTGCCATATGATCCTATGGAGCATAGCCAATGAAGCACATTCTCTGGACAACGAATGTTATTGTTTGGTTTTTCTCTTGGACAGAGCTAGTTTGTAATGATCCTGTTTATTTCTATCGTTTTATGTATTATTATTAGTACTTAAAAGAACATTTTATTTTCTATTAATTCATTTGGTAATTTATTTTGGAGAGAAGATCCCAACGTTGTTCTTATTTATTATTTAAACTTAAACGTTTAGATAAATTAAAAGTTCTAGTTCTGTATAGTTGTTAGTAGAAATCATTCTAAAATTTATGTAGGATGAAGGTTTGTAGGTTTGAATTTTACATTATATTCTTTCTTTTGAAAATAAGCAAGTTTTTCCGTTTTTAATTCAATATCAAAACGACGAGCTTTTCTTGCAGCATAGATATTTGATATATGCTTCACGTCTTTTCACACAAGTTTCAAAATAATTCAAATCAAAAGTAGTATTTTATGATTGAAGTGTATATAAACCTTTGAAACGTAGAAAAAAATTATGCAATGCAAACGGTGCAAATATTTATGAAAAATTATATGCAAAATGTTATGCAAAATTATAATTTTTAGAAAATCGGATATCAGAAAGAACTTTGAGTTTTGTTTCAAAGAAATAATTTTGAATCATTACGCAAATATACATAACCACGAAGGGAACTTAAGAAATCCACGGATGTTTAAAATTTTATGTTCTAATGAAAACAAGGAAACATAGTAAATAATAGTTTCAATTAAGTAAACTCGCGAAATGGTAGGAGGTCGTTCATATGTATGTTTTGGCTCGTGTGAGAAATTGAACTTTTTTTTAAATAACAAACTAAATATTTTTTTTTTCAATCCTGAGAAATTTCATGACACAAGAGACTATTCAGTCATGGAGATAGCCTCTGTGATAGTTCTTGCTATTTTTTGCAAAATAACGAAATGAAAACGAGAGAAATGTACATGTGACTCTCTTTACCCTATATGTATGCCACAAATTATTGTCTATAAACCGTGTATGCATGTTTGCACATTTGTAGTTATATTTTCTGGAAAAAAAGAGTATGACAAAGAATGTTTCCATTCAACGCAATGTATTTACTGTACCTAAGGTTGTTATCTAACAAGTACATTCAAACCCTTTGGAAGAACATTTAATGCAACTAATTTTATAAATTTCAAGTCGTTCGATTTGAAATTTATGTTACAAAGCTGTTAAGTTGTGAAACAAAAATTTTCAACTTTACAAAATAATTATTTTTTACATAATTTTACTAAAATAATTTCCGTGGCGTATCATAATATCAAATTAATATTTCTTCATATTTTTACTTTATGTATCTGTCAGGGTGTCAACATGTCATAAAAGGTATTTTATTAAGCTCTAACCTTATATACTTTGCTAAACTTACTAATAACATTTCTTAAAAACTACTAACAATAACAATCTTTTTTACACTTATTTTTAGTTTATGTAAAAGTATCACTGATAGACGTCTAAATTAAATGTCGAATTTGATTACACTTTACATTATTTTTTCATACAAGGCTTACATGATTAACACCATACTAATACTAACTTTTCTTTTAGAGAATTTGAAATGGGAGATTGCCCCTCGCCTGACACTGACTTTGGAACAGAAACCAACTCATCATTTTTCTTAAACCTTACTTCTGCACCAAGTCAAGTCCCTTTCAACCAAGCCGCCTCCAATGAGCACGTAGAAAGACTAAAATTCGTCGCCTATGGCATCGTGAGTTCAGTGATCATCGCGCTCGGAATTCTTGGAAATGCCATCAATTTAGCAGTCCTTACTAGACCAAATCTTAAAGGAGTAACATTCGTTTACCTAACATGGCTAGCCATATCCGACTTGATGTCTCTTCTTGTCAGTTTGTCCTCCATGTTCAGACTTCATGGAATGCAGCCAAGATCTTACGCAGCTGCATTGTATTATTCCTACGTGGAAATGCCTCTAGTAAATGCATTCATGGCCAGCAGTGTGTTCTTGGTTGTGGCATTGACAGTAGATCGGTACTTTTCAGTATGTTTGCCAACTCGGTTCAAAGAAGTCCACAACACTGAAAGAGCTAAGCGATCCATAGCAGCTGCATACATCTGCGCATTTTTACTGTACATACCAGTTTGTTTCCAGAAGAAGCCAGTCGCTGTTAGGATCGCAAATCAAACTGAGTACATCGCTTGCGACAACATACCTGTTGTGACGCACACTGTTTTTAAAATTTACTTGATGTTAAAGGAAGTAGTGGTTCGTCTAGGTCCTGTTGTGCTATTGGCTATTTTGAATACCACCATCATCGTTACTTTTCGCAAGACATTAGTTAAACGTCGTGAAATGTTAAGTATGTCCAATGTGAACTCAGCAGCACAACAGCAAAGGGATGGAAACAAGAAGTATAGAGAAGAACAAAGACTGATTATTCTTCTAGCGGGAATTGTGATTTTATTCTTTATCAGTATGACACCTGCGGCGGTATTAACGATTTTAAACAGCGACGATAAGGAATTTAATTTTGGATTTCAATTATTTAGGGCTATAGCCAACGTGTTGGAGCTTTCAAACTATGCGATGAACTTTTACGTGTATTGTATGTGTAGTTCTGAGATTCGGCGGACATTTATAGCATTGGTTACTTGCACAAAGCCTACAGTGACCATGAGTTCTGCAAGTAGTAAACCATCTGTGGAAAGTAATAATAAGTATTGAAGTTAAGAAATAAATATGTGAAATAATTGTAGAGTAGCAATACTTCTGCTGTACAATGTACATGCAAAGTTCAAATCGGATATCACATAAGACATTTTAATTGATATCTGAAATTTTATTTCTTGAAATTGGTGAACATTAAGATTAAACCAAGAAAATATGTAGATCAACTATCTTGTCTGCCTTCAAAATAGTAGCTGAAAATCCGGTTCCAGTCCGAATGTATTTTAAGATTTAGGTATGAGCTATTTCAATTGTGTTTTAGACCAACTTTTTTATTTAAATTGAAAATACTTGCCAAAAATCATGTTTCAGACAAGGAAAAATGTATTTCAAAATTTAGGCATTATCTATCTAAATTGTTTTTTTATCCAGAAAAGCGTTTTAATATCAACTGGTTATACATAATTTTTAAAATTTATTAAAAATAAAAAATGAGTAGTAAAATTGATACGAGTGAAGAGCGTAACTAACGATCGAAAAATACCTTATGATACAAGACATCAATAATATAATTTTTAACTCTTTTAATTATTGACGTGGCAAATGTATTTCGTTCCGTGTATTGCTAAAGCAATTAAACCAGTGAAATGAAATTAGTTTTAAATGATTTCAATAATTAATATAATCAATTTTTAAAACCGTTTTACCATTAGGAGGCTCAGAAAACTAATCAAATTTCTAGTTCGATAATCAATTTATACATGCCAAAATTCTGAGGCTTTTATAAAAAGCATTCGAATGACAATTTATCTGTGATTAATCATGTTTTTTAAATGTATACACATTGTATGTGCTTTGTATATATTGTATTTAATAAAGTTTTAGAATATAAATAGCTATTCGTTGAATAACTAATTTTCCGTTCATGCTTTTGTCCACTGTAACTTGAGTAGTTAAACGAAGTAAAAAACGAGCAGCATGAAAATAGGAGAAAGGTAAATATTTTTTGAACATTTGATTACGTCGCTTTGTAAGGGTGTAAAATCTCATTGTGGTCTCTAAAATAAGAGGACCATTCCACGAAATCGGTAATTTTGTCCCGCACGTAACGTCTACTATATTTCATTAAAAATAATACTTTAAAGTATTAATGAACAATTTTTTTTCTGCTTAACAAATTACAAACTTATGTGTAATTTCTTAAGCAAAAAATTTCATTATACACTTTAAAATTATTACTTTTTAATCCATACTAATAATATAAAACTGAAGAGTTTGTTTGTTTGAATGAACTACTCTCAGGAACTATAGTTGAAAAATTATTTTTGTTTTGAGTAGTACATTTATTGAGGAAGGATATATGCTATATTACATCATGCTTTGAGTAATAGGATTGGAGCAGCAATAAATTAAACTTAAATCAATAATAATTGTGATGCATTTTTTGTTGCATCAACAGCTGGAACTGTCGTAGCTCGAATAGCTCGATTGGTAGAGCGCTGGGTCAGTAGCCCTATGGTCTCGGTTTCGAACCCAGCTGTGGGCGGGAATATTTTCCCCATTTATTACCCGGCTAATTTAAAAATTAATTTAGAAATCAAAGGTTTTCATTTTTTTTTCGATTTTCTAATAAAACATCGATGTGGATAAGGGTGTGTAATTTTTTATCATTATGTATATCATAGTAGTCCCTCGTTATGTCGCTCCTCGTTATATCGCTCATTCGGATATATCGCTCTTTTCTTCTGTCTCCCGAAACATTAAAGCAGAAAGAAACAAAGAAAGGACGAACGATCTAGTCGAGCAAAAGAGTTTTCTGTAACCAATATGGTTACTTTTACTTTTCACATCCTTTCTGCAGCAAGTCAAACCGATTAGAAAGTCCATTTTGAATAGGAGGGTACTGGAATGCTCACTCTTGTCTTGCGGCAGCTCAGAAAGATAGTCTTTATTCGCCATTTGATGTTTTCAACTTTCTGACGGTGAAAATTTACTTGAATTTCAATCTTGTTTAAATTTCAATAGATGTGATAGTACATTCCTGAACTACATCGAAACCATTACAAAATTATGTCAAAAAGAACGAATGCTAATTTACTTGTGTATTGGACTTATAACTATTTTTAATGATCTCCCTTATATCGCGCTTTCGGATACATTGCTCTTTTTCTTTGTCCCCCGAAAAGCGCGATATAACGAGGGGTTACTGTATGATGTACTTAAAATAGTTTTTTAAAACGTAGTTTTATTAACGCGGGTGAAACCACAGGTCGCAGCTAAAAAAAAAAAAAGGAAAGAATAAATTGTTTCTCAATATTTTTACTGACCCAGGCAACACTGGGTATGTTTGCTAGTGAAATATATGAACTGTCACATCAGAGACAAAGAGTTGACTTTTTCGTGGAATGGCCCAACGAACATGATGTGAAACATAAAAGAAACCAGGGAAAAAGTTCATTAGATTGACATAATACACAGTTTTGATGTACTCCTTAAGAGTAATTCTACATTACATGTTATACTGCGTTTCCATTACAGAACAGGGTGCTTTAGTAACACAAAATCGATCTTCACAAGACGAGGTACACATACAATGACCTTTTCATAAGTAGCCGTCTATTAAAGAAACTCACTCAAAGCGAGATCCTTTTAAAAGGCTCATATTCAACAGAAATATTATAATGTGACTGGTTTAAAATTAATATTTTTTTTATCCTTCTTTCTTAGTAAGTCAAAGAAAAACAAACATGAAAGAAGGCTTATGGTACGTCTTAAAAACATTGCTAAAAACAAAGCAAAAAATAATTAAATAAATATCGAAAAATTAAAATTCAGAAAGTAGGATCTTGAGAAGGGAGAAAATGTGTTTGTCGTTCTGTCCGTCTGCACCCCCTATCCTTAAAAAAAAAACAACTTAAGTAAATAGTCCAATTCAAACTTTTCTTTTTTTTTGCAAAAAAAAAATACTTCTCTAAATTTACATTTATATAATTTTTTGTTATTTTTTAAAGTATATTTATTTATTTTTGAAATTACTTTTTGGCAACGGGGAAAACAAACGATTTTTTTTCGATCTCAAGTATTGATTTTAATTATCGAAATATTCTTTATTCTCTTTTTGTTTCTTTTTTTTTGAAATCGATTAAAGATATGTTTTAATGGAACAATTATTAGTTGCTTTATCTGAAAGGTGTTACTACTTTTTTTTGTTTACTTTTTTTATTTTTTGCGTATCTATTTCTTTACATGAACGAGGCTTCTTTTGCTTCTAGAAATCAGCTTAAAATGTTAAAAATATATCTTTGACATTAATTGCAGTCGGAGCTAATTGCTAATTTCGAGAATATTGTTTAGATACTAGAAAGTCGATGTTGGCATACGGAAAAGTAGACTCGTATTAATAAACATACTTTCACGTATTATTTCTAGCATCTTATAAATAAATTTTATATATATATATATATATATATATATATATATATATATATATATATATATATATATATATATATATATATATATATATTTAAATATTTTAATTAAATTTCAAGTATTGAGTTTCTTAATTTTTTACCACTGTGTATGTGGGCAGAAGTCCATCTACAAAATGCTGTGACTAAGCATCAAATTTTTCAGGGGAATATTAGCGGAAATAAAATCTCATATGTGTTTTAGGGAGCTGCACGAATTGTGCACAAAAATAGTTAGTACACGAAAAGCATGGTGATATGTTTTTACACGCATAAAATTAACCTTCGGCTCCTTGTTATCGAGATAAAAGTACTTAAAGCTCGCAGAAATTTAAAGATATATCGCTAAATTTCAAGATTTGGATAGAAATGTTACCTCGTGCCTTTACAGTCTTTATGTGACAAGACATCTATCTGCAAAGTATAGCCTATAATGATGTTGCATTATTAAACCTAATAGAACTAACCAATCATCTGCAAAGCGTAAAGATTTCCATTTTCTCATTGAAGCTCGCTCAATTTGGCAACTTTTCTTAAAATTTCGGCAGACGTTAAGACATCCTATTTCGAATAATGAGGATACGAGGGGAATAGTCAATGCGTCCAAAAACATATCTTACAATGCTTGTTTAATTGCTACTTATATAGACATATATTCATTAATACACTGCTATCGCATGATTAGATATGGTAAAAATGGACTTAATCTGAAATAAATCACTACACCGATTGCCCTCTTTAAATTTTTCCTTCATATTTTGGCTAGTACTGTAAAAATGTGGTCTTACTTTTCGATAAAAGATATATCGTCCGTCCGCGATCAAATGAACCTTGTCAATCATTTTAGAAAACGACTTTATTACTTAAAATAGGTAGAGAAGTAGGAAAGGACACTTGCCATTTGGTCGAACTGAACGATATTTTGGCGATTTGAAAAAAAAAAGGAAAAAAATGGTATATTTTCGTAATGTGAATATTTAAACCTGAAATGTTTAAGTTGCAGAAATAGTTGCATTAAGTTGATGAAAAAGTAAAAATGGCAAAATGTTATTCTTGAATGCAATTCTACTTTTGCCAATTTTTCAATTCTCATTAATTATATGAGGTATTTTTATCTCTGACTAACAGCTGCTTGAAGAAATAAAACCAAACCTCACCTACGTACTTGGATCATAACCTGTCTAATGAGACGTTTCAGGGTCTAGAACCAATACCAGATTGCGAATTCCGTTCGTTAATGTTCCTCTGCGTATCTCCCCTTCATGAAGATGGGCGATTCTGAAATAAGGCGGAGTCAAGGAGCAACAAAAAATAGCTGGACCATAACCCTTCTTTCTTAAGAATAACGAAGCATTATTGAATAACATTAAAAATAAGCGATTAAAGAATGAACATGTTTTTGCTGAATAATAAATAAGAAAAATTAAGCAGTGTAAGCTTTAAAAAGTAAGTAAAAACTAAGGCTGTGAAGCAGAAGGAATATGACCTACTCTGACACCGGAAATTTAAGAGCCTTCGACTCCTGACTTTAGGGTAACTAAAGTCAGTCCTACTCCAACTCTGCAGGTCTTTTTAAAGTTGAGGAAAATGACCGACTCCGACTCTTGGAGTTTTTAAACATTTGAGTCCCGACTCCGACTCTACAGAATTAGTACTTTCCACCAAAATCAATACCACTCCAACCCGTAGTCTTGGAAAAAACATTATTGCAGAAACCAGCGCATGTAGCTACGTCAAAACATACATGATAGTTTAAACAATTTTCATGGCAATTATACCGTATCGTTTGGGGCAATTATTTTTTTGCATTTTAAAGTTTTAGATTTCTATTACTTTTAAAATTTGCATTACTTAAAAATACCTTTCAACTGAAAAGTTACCAGAGTTTCCGTATATGCATCGAATCCAGCATCATTTATTTGGTAGCAACTATAAAAATCAAAAGCAAGAAATCAAATGCACTTAAAATGACTTTAAAGATTTCGAAAAAAAAGTATATTTTCTGAAAGCAAACTAAAGACCTTTTCCAAAACTTGATCACCAGCAAAAAAAACCCTGTCATGAGCATTTCCATTTACTTCAAAAGTCGATAAAATGGCACAGCTCTAGGTTGTTGACAGCCTTCATAGACTCTTACGCTACATCTCGTTAACGAAATGCCAAAGAAACGTTTCTTGAATTCTTGAAGAGCTTAACGTTACCTTGGGATTTCTTTTGGCAGTGAAATTGCTTAAAGCTCTGTGAGCAGAAGTGGATTCCTTACGCTTAAAGTAAGGTTTTCTCCTCGAAAGAATGCGCTAAAGTATAGATATCTATGCATATAAATACAAAAGTTAAATATGTTTTTAAATGATTCATATTTTTTTATTGTATTTTGCATTAAGCAACTAAATTGCTACAAAATAAAATAGGCTAGTTTTATTTTAAATATAGTTGTATTTATCATATCCATGATCGCGTTAAACTGGCGTTTATCATTTTTAATATTTATTTTGATGAACTTTTATCAGGCCTTAAACGAGTTTATGTATGTTTAACTTGAAAGAGGAGAAATTCCTATATTGGCACCATGCCACTTATCTTATTAAAAGAACCAAACCTATGCATACACGATGATTCGTTTTTTTCATGCCACATCGGAAGCCATCCTATCAGAACGGGACTAAGCAAGTCCTTCATATAAAATGAAATATTTTTCGTCAAACCAGTTTTTAGTCATGTAAGACAGAGAATCATGTTACAGATGTCACGATAAGACTCGTTAAATTGAACTCAAGGATGCGGAGATTCGAAATGTTGGCCATGCACACGTTTTATGTGTATGCGTGAATCTATACGTACATAAATGACGAAAAACCTCTGTTCAAGAAAATGGAAATTTGGTAAACTTAATGCGTCACACACTGAATATTTTTTTAAATGTCTGTTAGTTAAATCGACAAGAAGTCTGCTTAGAAAAAACAAAATTGTGTTATGTACCGAAATATTTTATCGCTTACATTTGCGATATCGGGGAAAAAAACGGACAATGAATTGAAATGGATCTTTTACTTTAGCATAATGATATTATCTTCCGAATGAAAAGTCTCAGTCCGCTCGAAGCTGTCAATTTTCAGGTTCTTATCTATTACCTATCTGTATATCCCTGCCAAATCCTTTTTCCAGAAATACGAAAAAACAAATTCTTTTTCCGTCCTTCCTTGGCCTTATCTCGACATATGACATGGATTTCCAAAAGGATTTGATTTAAAAAACATTTTTTTCCCTTAAGATCTGCAATGATGTTTCTGATGTGTTACATGAAATAAAGAATCAGCCATTTCTTCTCATTGTTTTACGCAAAAATATATATTTTTTAATGGGGTCCGGGACACAAAATCCGTCGAATTTTGCAATTTTTTTTTCATTATATAAAACCATTTTCTGTCTTTTTCTGCTTAAAAGGACGTTTGAATCTTGTTTCTATCTTAATTAGAACGACAGATACAATTATTTTTGTTGCATGCATTTAACTTGCATTCAAACTCTTATAATTCAAGAACCCCAACAAAGATTAAAATAATGAAATTTAGAGCTTATCTTTTTCAAAAAGTTTAATTTAATTTTTATTCGGAAAATTTGCAAAAAAAAAAACGTTTACTTTGAAAAATATGATTTTAAAAAAAAAGTATCTTTGAATTTTTTGAAAATTTTCTTCAAATATTTTTTTATTTCTTATTGAATTAATATTTTTTAAATCACCAAATAAAAATGAAAGTTTAGATATTCGAACATATATTTTTTAAAAAATTTGAAAATTGACAAAGAATATTTTGCGTTTTAGTGATTTAAAGCAACTCTATTTTTTAAAATAACAAATTAAATGTAAATAGATATTTTTTTAATACTTATGTTATGATTTGGCTCATTAGAAGGATGGTGATCAGTACGAACAATTTAAAAAAAAACTCTAAACTGTTTCATATTTTTTTTTTTTTTTTACAAAATGTGTCCCGTAACCCCTTAAGAAATGTATTTTATGAGATTCTAACTTTTTTAAAATTATCATTATCCTTTTCATCGAATTTGAAACAAATATCATTATTAAAAATATGCAGTTTTTTTTTTGTTAAATAATTACTCGACTACAAAAAATCATATGTTATAAAAAATTATTATAAGCGCCAAGATTGTATATTATTAAATTTTCTGAATCATTTTGCCAAATGCTAAAACTTGTTTTTCTTTACATGTGTCTTTAAACATTAAAGAGCATTATTTGTTTAAAACTAAACCAGAAGCTTTTCGATACATGACCATTTTTTAAGTGATTTGTTATTTAAATAGTTTGGTATTTATTCCAAGATAGCATGTTTAAGTGTGTTCTATACTACCTTGAAACGATCAATTTATAACTAGTATGAAAATTTCAAATAAATCGTGATCAATGTTACTCTAACCTGTTCTCCATGTTAAAGTTAAACATGTGGCGAAACCTGTGTTATTCACATCCAGAAGGCAGAAAATAACCTTTAGGCGAAGGCTTAAAACGGAAAAGACCTAATACATCCGTGCAAACAAATAGATGTTTGACTCACGTGGGTTTATTCCTAAGCGGTAATGTTTTATATATTTCTAAAAATTGTTTTCCCCACACAGTAGCCCCTATTCTTCATCTTTAATTTCTTATGTAGTCGACTATTTAACCATATCTTCCAAAAAAAAATGTTTTTGCTTTAAATGTTTCGAGTAGAAATGAAAAGTTCTCAAAATTGTTATTCAATCAAACAACACACAGAGCTTGTAAAACTTTTCATCATTTTTTATTTTGGTAATTTTAAATGTAAAACAAAATCATTTTGTGCAAAATATAGTCAAAATGTATGTGGCCTCTTTCATTTTACCACTAGTTACTGTAAGAAAAAATAAATATGAAAAATCATAAATGTTATTCAATAACAAAATGTCTGTTTTTTGTCGAGTGTTTACACTTGTATTTGGTTAAAATGTCCATTAATAGCATGAAAACCTTATGAAGTATCAAAAAAGATTCGCCTAAAACAGACTTATATATGGGTCATTCCATACGAAATAAGCAAAATTCGCAAAAAAGTGGTGGCCGCATGGTAACAGATTTTTATGAAATTTGGTATACAGGTTCCTTTTATGCCTATATAAAAATATCTAAAATATTTTTGCTTAAAATTTTTTATTTGAATAGTTACATGTGATTGAAAATTGGTCAAATTGAACAGCATTCTCATAAATGCTAAATGTTGCACTTTTGAAGGCTTGTATCTTATTAACTATTTAATGAAAACATAAAAGTTATATGTTGTTGCAATCTATGGAGTAAGATAATTAATCTGATATCAGTAAAATTTTCAAAGTTATTGTAGTTAACTTTTAACCGAGTTTCAAAAACTGAAAATATTTCAATTTTTTCATAATTAAGCATTTTATTTTTTAATCTCAATCTTTAAAGAATGCATTAGCTTTCATGAAATTAATACCCAATAATGTGCTAAGTATCATAAAAGAAATACCTTACTTTTGAAGTTGTATTTTAACTCCTTTGTCTTCAAAATCAGTTTTAAACTTAGTGACATTTTGTAAAATGATGATTTTCCCCTTCACATACACACAAAAATTCAAATGAGGGAAAATTCAGACAACTTTAAAATTTTACAAGAGTATAGAGCTGTGTTTCTACTATTTGCTTGAAGAAACTAGAAATTGGTTTTTAATTTCCAAACGTAAAATAAAATTCAGAAAAATAGCTTCTTTTTTTTGTTTTATGGGTTATTACATCCAGGTTCGACGGATGGGTGCGCTCGACCATTTTTAATTATTTTTTGAAATTCCTATTCCTAAAAGCTGCACATGAAAGATGTTTAAAACCACTTTTATTTTCTCTCTCAACTGAATTTTTGATTTTTTAGAGGTCATCAAAAGTGATTTTCGTAGTCAAAAATGAGACCTTTGCATTTTGGCCGAAATCTATTTGAATTACATTTATGACAGTTAGTTTAACGCTTTGATGTTAAAGTGCATAAGTTGATAGTCTTATATGCTGAGTTACGTAGCTGTAAGTTAATAATTAAAATAATGGCAACAGGTTAAAGTTCAAGACCAAATGTAAAAATTTTACTCATTTCAAAGGGGGATAACTCACGTAGGGGACGGAAACACAAAATGAAATAAGACAAAAACTAATCACTGGAACCATGCTAAAAAGAATATGTAACTGTTTCTGTGTGTTTGTGCACCCTTTATAGATTACAGCCCCTCAAAAATCTGAAAAATGACGAAAATGACATTTTTAGACCCCTATAAACCAAAAAGGGATGGAATTAAAAATAAAACTTCCTGGGCAATTGAATATTCCATTAAAGTACTATACATGTTATACATATTGTTTTTTGCATTTGGTTTGTAAAAAAGATACAGGTCTTTGAAATTAAGCAATTTTGCTAGTCACACAATTCACACACTAAAACAGAAATAAAAAATTCCATACGAGGACTGCAGTTTCGTGCTTTTTAGCACTCATCAGCCCGGAATAGGAATCACATGAGCTGGTTTTCACCTCCAGCTCCTGTGATTCCTATTCCTGCCTGATGGGTGCGAAAAAGCACGAAACTGTAGTCTTCGGATGGAATAACTGAGCTGGTGGTGTATTTTAAGTATTTCTGCCTTAGCCCTGGCTTAGGGAGGTAACTTACTACAAAATAAATGAGTAGTTTATACTGTATGGAACCTGAATGGATGGACCCTACATGTGAAATTAAGAGAAGTCAAAGAATTAGATAAACGACTGAATGGTGCAAAAGCAAGAAAACTAACATTTATTTCAATTTTAAAAATGTATATTTCAGACTGTACTTCATAAACATGCTTTTGAGAAAATGAAACATGAAAGAAATGGTTAGTTTTGCGAAACTTACAAACTCAAAAGAAGTAACTAATGAAATTTTACCTTAGTTCAAGTTACTCTAGTAACAAAAATACGCTGATACCAATGATTAAAATTTAGTAGCATCTAAAAGACACTTCAATATGTTACGTAAAAGAAAAATGAGTAAATTTGGAGCATTCCCTCATCTTCAAAAAAACAGCTGAAACAGAGAAAAAAATGAAATTTTTTGGAAATTTTCGATTTTTTAAAGTACAATTTCGTCATTAAGAATTTCATAAACAGTTACTAAATTAGAGCAGATAGTTAGTTATAGATAGTTTTTTCAATCTGAATCATTTTTACTGTTATTTTTTCATTAAAAGAGCTAGAAGAGTGATTTAAAATCTGAAGTAAATTGGCAAAATTTCAATCTTTGTTAATATTTCAGATTCAAAAAAAGATCTGAATACATTTTACTTAGCTCTTTTTCAATAGAGAATTGTTTATAGAATGCGGAAATATTTATTTCTTAAGTGTACGTTTATAACTTACTTAGTTATTGAGTCACAAACTGGTAGCAATGGACTATGACAATTTAGGCTTAACGTAAGCATCAATTTCTAATTTCAATAACAAAGCAACAAACAGTTTTTAAACTTCCATACTTTGCATTCCCTCATAGATATGCATGGTTTACCTAAATAAAAATTTTCATTGAAATCTGACATGTCAGCCACAGCTGATTTGCTCATTTCGCATGGAATGACCCATATATTTCTCTGAAAAAAATAGTGAAAAAGGGAGAGAAATTTATTTAAATGTTAGTAGTATTGCGTAGTGATATTTAATTTCATTCAAAACGTTTGAAGTATTTGAAGCTTTTAACTTTCCATGTTAAAAAATTTAAACTAGGCTATGTTATAAATTCATATCTTCAAGCTTTTGTAGATTGTTCTTATTTACTTTCATACACTTAGTATCATGTCGCACTAGCATTAGTCTTAAATAACTATAATATTTGATATTTTTCTAAAAGGAGATTAATAGTCAAAATTGTGAGCATGTACATCTCCATGTTCAGTTCCTTCTTCTTAAGGTTAAACCATAGACACATTGCTTTCAGCTAATGCTTCGTTATAAAAATAACTACATTTGCCAGCATCTTTCTCCATCTAAAACTCTGAAACGCATTTGGAAAACCTCCCTCAGGATGTGACTTCAGTTACTTAGATACTTCCTAGCAAGAGACATAATTTACTTTCTTTCGTCGAAACATTTTCTCAGGACAGATCGTGGTGGGGTATCGCGATAAATAATGGATCACAGCTGGGGAGACGAGACAAAGATTGTCGTGGCCACTTTTCTTTTTTCCCCCAACACTCTAAATTAAGGATGCACTACTCAATAATTTAATAAAATTTCGCAAATTGTTCTTGATAAATACCTTTGCGGTTAGAGAGCATTAGTAAGTATTTTGTTTGAACTTACGTTGAATATTTGGGAGAGACAATTATCTTAATTGATGCATTTAAAAAAGTATAAATGCACACTTATTTGTCATTTTTATGCAGTGTAAAGATGTTTCCATATTTTTTACAGAAAAAAAGTACTGGCATCCATAATGACAGTACTGTTTACTGCAAAATCCTACTTTACTGTAAAATTTTAGATTTTCACTCCGTGGGTAACTGCGCCGAATAAAAAAAAATAACAAGTTTTAAGCAATAGGGTCATTTCACGGAAATTTTTGACATTTATGTAGAGTCCGTAACGTGGCTTTTTTTTTTTTTTTGGAACTTTTTAATTTACTGTTTGATTTGCAAATTATTTTAATCTGAGTTGGTGTGTTGGTAGGAACAGCTCAAAGTAGAATAATATGCTAATCAAACAGTAAAGTAAAAAGTTATGGCAAAAAAAATTCACTTTTCGAACTCCACATAAACGACTAAATTACCGTGAAATGACGCAGTAGGGATCGAACACGTGGTCTCCTTTTTTGCGTTACGGTGCGTATAAACTACACTAAATGGAATTTTAAAAAAAAGAAGCAAGTTTCTTTGTTTCTCACCAGAAGATACGTGTGTGGCGCAACGATCGCTTACTCTTTCCGGTAAATTTACTGTAAAATTGTTAATTGTTCTGTGCTATACACCCTCCACTTCATACTAATATTTACCGTTTTTTTTTTTTTTTTTAAGTTTTTAAGAGTGTACATTCCTCATACAATTCGAATATGTATAAAACTAGATGTATACGGTCGACGCTTATACGTATCGACCCCTGTCGTTCAAATCGAATCGACCGTAAAATGTAAATAAGCAAGAAAGTGCTTGTTATTTAGTTAATTAAAAAAATTCGCGAAGTAATTTTACGAATATTCTTTATTTTAAAAGTGAATCAACATTGGGTTTTCCTTCAGAACTTCATGCTTCAATAAGATCAATAAGAAACACATATGTTTAATGCATATAATGGCGAATTACATCAAAATTAACGGAGAAAAATCAATTTTTTTTTTTAAATTAGGGATTATTGGTTTGTTTTTATTTTGTTCAGGGTTTTCTGCAACGTACACGTTTTCCTCTTTACAGGTACTGTAGAAGTTTCCACTCTTTGATCTTTTCAAATAGCATAATCCATAATGTCCAACCATGCGTTGATTTCCCATTCTTTTCTGGACCATTTCGCCATCAAATAATGCTTTTAAGATTAAATTATTTACCTGTAAAAACATAAATCTAAAAATTATGTTTCAATAGCCTTGAAAAATACCAAAAAAAAAATCAAAAGGAAGCGAAACTTAATTTTGGACGTTATATTGGAACAAACAGTCTGTACCGTCTAATGGACATCAAAATAATATATTATTTGAATAGGAACCTGGAAAGGTCACAGTAACCGGAGGTCATTTTAAAGATAGTTCATTGTATAATGTATGACGTTGGGAGAAAGAGAGTGGTGCAACTCATTCTCACTTAGTTCTGATTGTTAAAAGATCTAAAAAAACATCTGTGAAAAATCAAATCTGCTTACGTTTTTACTTCAAGAAAACGATATGTAATTAAACCAAGATAATTTTTATTTTTAGCAGTCATACATTTTCGTAAAATGTAACATCTTTGAAAGCACTTTAAGTGATTTTTACCCTGTAGATATGAGATTATTTTTGTTGTTATTGAATGAAAGGCAACAGTAATTGCAAAAATTGATTTTTCAGGCACAGCTTTTTAGAATGTTTCGCTAATTTTACTTTACATCATTACATTAATCTTCTCACAGGCACTTATTTGAGTGCTCTACATCAGGCACAACTTCATAATGTGGTGGGGATCGTAAGCTGCCGTCAGTGTTATCAGTAAATGCTTTAAAAAAAATGCTTAAGATACAGGGATGGTATGAATTTAAGCATCCCTTATGCCTATGTTTTTGAAATAATAAGTCTTGTTTTGGTTTCAGTATTTTTGGATATATCTTTGAAACGCGAAGATCTCCCTTTTCGGCAAAGCGAGATGAAAGTCTATCGCAAGAACTTATACAAAACTTAGAGGAGTTTTTTGCGTTTGATGCTATGTATCAAACTAAGCTTAACCCGGGAGAGATCGCGAACCTAACAGTGACAAAAGATATGACGGGGTAACTGAGTTACCCCAATCAGTTTTATCTAAAACTTTCTACAAATCATCATTTTCTATCTTTACATAATCTGCAAGTTTTCGTTTGCACGCTAATATTCAGAGCGCAAAGTAATATAAATGCAAAAAGAGAGCAAGATAACGCAAAACTACTATGCTTAGAATGAGAAATTTCAATGCAGTAACGGTCGCGTGGGGGGAGTGAGTTAACCCCATTAACACGTGAATTTCAAGAAGTGATTGCTTCACGCATAGAAAGAAAAGAAAAGTAAAAATAACCCTTCGCCTACCAAAGGGAGTGTTAGATAGGAGGATACTGAAAGGGTGATTGGCTACAGATAAATATTTACCCTTCGACAGGCGCTTGGATAAGAATGGGGTGACAGTGTGCTTCACGCGATCTCTCTCGGGTTAGTATTAATTTAATGTTTTTAACCTGAAAAGTGTCGGTTAACAAATGTGTATATTATTTTAAAATTAAACTTTATGAAAAAAAAATCTCTATTCTTTATTTAACCCCTTCCCGCTCGCTCCCGTGTCTATGCTTTGCTAGGGTTTCGACCTCCATTTCTCGCTCCCGTGATAGCGCCGTGCTGGGATGTGTAATATTAACGCGACGGAACTATTAAAACCAATTCATTTATTTTACCCGGAATACATTTTATTTCTACCTTTATACACTAGATAGCAGCACCAGTCCATTTTAAATGTAAGTGCAGATTTTAAATGTAATTGCTGAGATGAAGAAAGGAAATTTGGTTCTAACTTACCACATTGTGACGTTGGCCTCTGTATCTCAAGCTTTGAAACTTACCACACAAGAAAAATTTACTTATCTTTACTTATATTACACAAAATATTAATAAAATTATTTTTCAATATATAAAAGACAAATTTTTTAAATTTTTGCTGCTTTCTTGGGCTTGCTTGTTGCCTTTTCATAAAATTTTAATTTTTTTTTTACAATTTCAATCTAAAAAATATTGAAAATGAAAAAATGAATGCACATGTTGTTCGTACACTTATTTTTATATCATTTTCTTAAAGAAAAAATAGACACTTTTATGACAGTTTTCTTGAAAATTATTCGATCGTTAAGGGGTTAAATTTGATTGCTAAAATATACGTGCACCGTTTCTCCGAATAACCTGTATTACCTCTATTTTATCAACCGTTACTCCTAGATACATACTTCTTGCAATCTGAAATGTAAATTAGGCTTTTTATCACCACGAGTATGCGTGTGTGTGTATGCGTGTAGACGTGCTTGTGTGCAGGTCATGGACGCAACCGCTCAGGAGGAGCAGATTTCGGTGGACTAGGGCTATTCCACGTAAAACGGTCACTTTTTCCCGCACGTGACGCCTCATATATATCATTAAAACTAATAATATTCTTCTTCTTCATCAGCACAACAGCCTGGTGCAGGCCAAGGCTTTCTCCGTCTGCTTCCTCCAGGCGGTACGACTCGTTGCCAGATTTCTCCACCTGTTCAATCCCAAAATTTTAAGGTCCTTCTCAACACTATCCAGCCACCTTGTTGCTGGTCTTCCCCTTCTCCTTGTACCCTCAATCCTTGAAAAAGTTAGCTTTTTAACCTGGTCCAGATCTGCACGCCTAAATACGTGCCCCAGCCATCTGATTCTATTGGATTTAATTACTCTTAAGATGTTGGGTTGTCGGTATTTACGGTATACTTCAAAGTTATATAAACCTCTCCAAGTGTCATTTTCTTTTACTGCTCCAAAAATTGCCCGAAGGATCTTTCTTTCAAAAATGAGAAGTCTGTTTTCCTCTGTTTAATTAATTGCCCATGTCTCACTACCGTATAAAATGATCGGTCTTATGAGGGTTTTGTATAGGTTTATTTTTGTATTAATGGAAAGGAGCTTAGATTTTAATTGGCTCTTTAAGCCAAAGTAGCATCTATTTGCCATCAAAATTCGATTTCCGATTTCAACTTTAAACTCATTCTTACTGGTAATAAGTGCACCCAAGTATTTAAACTGGGTGACTCCTTCAAAAGTATAGTTTCTAATATTAAGCGGCTGCACATCTTGTATTCTAGTGCTCGCAACCAAAAACTTAGATTTTCCTCGTTTACAGTCAAGCCCAATTCCTTGGCAGCGCTCTCAAGGGCAACAAATGCCTCGATCACATCCTGTTTTCTTCGCCCAACGATGTCGATATCGTCCGCGTATGCCAATATCTGTATTGTTCTCTGCAGGATTGTGCCTCTAGTGTTGATACCTGAGTCTCGTATAACTTTTTCAAGGGCTAAATTGAGCAAAATGCAAGACAGAGAGTCTCCTTGTCTGAGGCCTCTCTCTGTATAGAAGACCTCCGATACTTCGGACATGGTCTTAATTCCGCATTTTACGCTTCGCAAAGTCATTTTGACAAGATTGATAAGCTTAGGAGGGATTCCGAATTCGTACATCGCCTCGAACAATTTATTCCTGTTGATACAATCATATGCTGCCTTGAAGTCAATGAACAGATGGTAGGTATCAATTCCGTACTTCTTGGTCTTTTCCAGGATTTGTCTTATAGAGTGAATTTGGTCTATGGTAGACTTCCCCTCCAGGAAGCCACATTGATAATTTCCTACAACCTTTGAAACATACGGAAGAAGTCTACAAAATAGGATGTTGGAAAAAATCTTAAAAGCCACATTCAGAAGTGTGATACCACGGTAGTTGCGACAGTCCAGCCTGTCTCCTTTTTTGTGGATGGTGAAAATTGAACCCTCTTCCCATTCAATGGGCATCTGTTCCTGGTTCCACACATCACTAATGATCTTTAAAAGCTCATTGTTCAACTCCGGTGCATTGACAATAAATAGCTCGGCTTTAATACCATCTGGGCCAGGGGCCATGTTTCTATTAAGATTTTTTAAGATATACTCCAATTCCCTTAAGGTAGGTACAGGCATATCTTGTGTTTGTCTAAGGGTACTAGGTACTTCAAAGGTAACAGTTTCATCAACTGGGCTGTCATTACCAAACAGCACCTCTTTAAAATGCTCTCTCTATCTAATCATTGTTTCTGTGTTATTACAAGTCAATTCACCATTTCTCTTTCTGATAGTTGTAGTTCTAGAGTTAAAATCTTTCCTAATATCATTAACCAATTGATAAAATTTTCGTGCTTCTCTCTGGGTCTTCATATTTTCTATATCTAATAATATTAGTGAACAATTTTTTTCTGCTCAAAAAAATTCAAACTTAATGGCAGTAAGTCATTTTTTTTTTAAATTCTTGAAGAAACGTCTTTTTTTATGTAAGATTTATCATTGAATTTAAAAAAAAAAGAAAACTTCTTAAAGTTACCTATAAATGGTAACACTGAATCAGATGGTGAAAAATTGTGACAGTAATTTTAAATGTAAAAAAAAAGATGAAAACCATGTTTCCCCCTTTTGGAACAAAACTATATGACCGACGCCTTTTTGGCACAGAGAAATAATACAATTAAATGATTTTCTTTCCTTTAAAATCAATATGAATTGTTTTGTTTTTCGTGCAAATAGAGCATGAATTTTAGATACATGACTTTGGAAAGTACAAACTAATTTTTATTTACGAACCATATTTCATCATCGCTATCATCCCCCCCCCCTTTGTACAGCTCTAGTTCTTCGAATAATGGAAGCTATATTTTCAACGTCACATTTTCAATAGTTTTAGAGCTTTTCAGCAAGATTTATATATTTAAAAAAGAGATCTGCAATAGAGCGAAAAAAAAATAATTAATTAAAAGTATATGTGATGTGATTAATGATTGATGAATTTGATATTTTATAATTAATAATTATTTTTTAATTATCTGCTGTTTCCTGTTTTTATTGACCCCTAAATGCCAAGTTAAAAATGCATATTTTCAGGAGAGACACGGACTATTATTTTTGATAGCCAGTGTCCCTACGGAAACATAACTGGCTTTTATATTTGCTAGTCATGGCAGTTCAAAGCAATATTAAGAACAAATATTTACACCGGATGAAAAAAAAGCAATAGTGCTATCCATCCTCAAACCAAAACAGACAAAATTAAATGTTTATATTGCATTCAAAGAGGAAATGACTATTTTATTTTTTAAGGCGTCACAGTACCTTTCAAACTTTTTTTTTTAATTTAAGTACATTTTACTTTTTTTTGAAACCATAACATACATTCTTGTTTTTTAATCAATAATTTACTTTCAAATTTTTCATATATTGCTTACTACTTTTTTAAAAAAATCAAAAAATGTCGAAAAACTCCAATTTTTAAAAATTTCTAAAGGTTTTTTATTAAATTAATATAAAAAAAATTTTTTGCTAAACGATCACAATCATCGTCTCAAAAAATTTTTGCATTCATTTGCTCTTGCGTTGATCAGAAAATTTTCTGTGATTAATTATATAAAAAATCGTACTTAAAAAAAAAACATGGTTTTTTAAAGTTTAATATGCTCTAAACATTCGAGTAATTTATAAAATGCCTATCCAATGCACAGTTTTGTTAAACATATTATCCTAATTGCAAAAAATTATTACTTTAAAGCTGTACTATTAATAGAAAAACATCCTTAGGGATTCTTATGACATGAAGACACAAAAAAAAAAAAAAAAAACCGTTCATCGAGAAAAATCAATTTAAAATTTTTCTTTTGCATCGAAACGCATAGCGAACATGACCTAAAACTACTCATAACTTTTTTAATATTTGAACTAAAGCAATGAAACTTTTTACCCTTGTTTGGACTAGTTTTAGTTTTGAAATAAGCAATAAAATTTTTTTGATCGTTTCATCATTTTTGAGGTAACCCCTTAACTGGGTTGATGTAGGTGCTAAGTTTGCTCGGATTTGATGTAATCTGTTCGCATTAGCTTCCTGATTATTTTTAAATGTGTTTGAAAATCATTTATTTAAAATGTTTGTCAGTTTCCCACAATCTAAGCAAATGAAAATGTAGAAGCTAATATTTTAAATCAGAAATATTTTTATGCGCTGTTTGAAAAAATACCTTAAATTTTCAATTTTGTTTTAATCATAACTCGATGCAGTATCATAACGTAAAATAAATGTGAGTAATTGAAAAATAGTAACAATATCAGTACCTCTCAAAAAAAATTAATAAATAAATAAATTTTGTCCATTCGGAAAAAAAAAACTTTCTTTAATATTTTATGGTTACATGAAACCTGGACAAATGTATAAGGTCAAAGGATAAAACAATTATGTTACAGTAGCATCTTAATTGAATTTACCCGTTTAAAAAAATAACAATCACTGTCGCCATTGGTGATCACACTTCAAAATAAATGACAAACAATAAAATATGAAAATTAATCTTAAGGTTAGAAACTTTAAACTTATTTTTTTTTGTAATTAAAATAATTATACGAAAAAAATATTTTAAACGATAAAATACAAATTAATTCCAAAAATCAACAAACTTCTGTTTTCAATATTAATTTCATTCTTCTATTTATAGGTCAAAATAGTTTTGAAGTATAGATAAGTGGTTGCTAGATTAGTAAGAAGGTTATATCATATTTGTACGTGATGCGTAAAATAAAACATATTACAATTTTTAGTGAAGAGTTTTTGAAATGCTGAAAATTATGCTTTTGTACTTCAACTTGTGATCTAGCCCATT
Organism: Uloborus diversus; assembly: GCF_026930045.1. Taxonomy (NCBI): domain Eukaryota; kingdom Metazoa; phylum Arthropoda; class Arachnida; order Araneae; family Uloboridae; genus Uloborus; species Uloborus diversus. Next base: position 7,545,818 of record NW_026557765.1, read on the forward strand.
GTCATTTAAAAAAGGAAACATTTTGAACCATCACATCAAATTCTTTGAGAATTTCTTAACAACTCACAAACTGCCTTTGACAATGACAACAGACAGAAAAGCGGAATAGATCCGCCATTTATTGAATAAACCAATAGGCGTGAAATTAAAGTTCCTTCACACGTTAAGAGAATGATATGAAAGATGAAGTCAAGTTTTAATATAGATAATCAATCCTTCATCAAAAAAAGCGTGAAAATTTGTGAGAAGGAATTCATTTTAGTAGTCTTTAAGCGTTTGTGTTAGACTTAGAGTTTTTGACACATTCGTATTGGGTAGTTAAACAACCTAAAAGTGTTTTCTAGGACAGCGATCCAAAATTAAATACAACAAGCTAAAGTTTCAAAAATTGGTTCAGAACGTCACCTACAGAGCAGGAAATAGATGTTTGTTCACAGGAACCTTAGTAGATCGTTTTTAACGCAGCAAAAATACATAATAAAGTTGAAAAATATAGATATCATTTGTAAGAGCGCAGAGACCACTAAAAAATATTTTCTCATACTGCTTCTGAACTGATTCAGAAAAACACCAGCCAAACAAGGTGTTCTGTAAATATTGGTACGAATTTCAAAGGTGAGGTAGAGTTCATCACAAGGATTGAGATTTTCATAGCAACCCGTGTTCGAAAATGTTATGGGAAAGTAGTACGACGGGTACAAGAAATGAAGATACACAAGACTGATATCATCTGAAATGTTTATTGGTCAAAGATATTGCATGTGCTGCGGTACATGCTATCTGAAAATTTCACGAAAGATGTTCAAGGTTTCCACCATTGTTAGCGATGTATGCATTACACCGTCGACCATAAACTAGTGAACTCTCTCAAATACACTTGGATTTTGTGAGATATCCGCAGCAGCACACACGATTCTTGCAAACAAATCCATTTCTAAATCCACAGGTGTTGAGTCAGATCACCCCAAAGCAGGGTATCAGTGCTGTTTAAATCAGGAACTTATATGCTACTGTGAGCAACGCTACTTAGATGAGGGCTTTTCGGACCACAGGTTTCTGTGAAAATCTAAATCCCTGTGATTTCCCCTATCGCCCCTTAAAGTATGTACCAATATTTACGGGACACCTTGTGTATAATTTTTTTAAACAAATACCCCAAAAGCATGTTTTCTCGCATAGCTATTCATAAACTATTTATAAAAACAGGTCATGATTACTTGCTGTTGGCCTTGGAATAATAAACCTTAAAGTCAGTTATAAACAAGATGCGCATGGGTTGCTTTAATCGAGCGTTGGGTAAAACTTGTTTATTTCGTGAGGCCTCCTCGCGTTTGTTTGCAATACGAAATAATTGCTCCGAAGATTCTGATGACGTTGCGGAAGTATTACTCTTAGACAATACATAGAGTTAAGAAATTTACATAGACAAGCCCGTCAACGGTAAAAAAGGAGAGGAAATTGAAGCCGAAATTATGAGATACAGTGGTGCAATTCTGGGCGGCGTCATAACAACCGAATAAAGTAGCTGGCGGATTGGTTTACATTTTAATTCATGTTTTCATGCATTTTCAAAAATGTGCTTCATAAACTTGCAACAATATCTAAATTTAAATTAAATACCAATTGAGATACAGTAATGGAATTTATCAACATCCGGCGTCAAGTTCTTAGTATTGCGGTCTCTACGTAATTTCTTTACGCTATGAGGCAATATTTTCTCCTGCTGTTTCTAACTTAATTTAAATCATCTCCAAAACCTAAAGACGTTATATGCAAGAAATGGGCCATTTAAACATTAGGAATAATTTCAAGTTACCGTCTAATATTTACGGAAAAGCACAGTTAGTATATTTTAGGCAATATGATGCATATTTGGAATTAAATACCCAAGCAAAAATATGCAAATACTTCCTTTTAGTATAAAAAACACCAACAGAAATCTTCTTCAAAAGTGAGATGCATTTTAAATCCATAAGTAGTTATTCGTCACTTTTTGGACAGCCCTGGATGAGCTCGATCATGCGTGTGAGTTCCACTCCATGTCGTTTAGATAATCGAATTTTTCCTTCGTCAGATTTGGAAGGAAACGATTTTTTTAATAACTTACTGTTTATTTTCCTAACCTTTAAAACGCCAGTCCCATGATAATTTTCCCACAGTCAGGGTGCTCGGTTAATATTCTGGACGTAGGGCATTAATTTTAGTCACCTCTTTCTGTAGAAATGCGTTAAACTTTTTTTTAGTTTATAATCAGTTTATATTCAAGTCACTTTTTTAGGAGTGTATGAGTATCGAAACTTTTAATTTTAACAATAGGGTCGTTTCCAAAATTTTAAAAGTATTTTTTTCTAAAAGAACATGCTTAAAAACATACGATATAACTACTTTTTAAATAATTTGTTTAAGTTTAATATTTTAAAAAAATTACTTAAATCGGTGAGCGTTCATTGTTTACATTTCTTGCGAAGACATCATAAACGATGAAATGCCATTCAATGTTGACATTCACAGAGCAAAATATTTAATTCGCATCTTTACTCACATGTATTGGCAACGATAAGATTGATAGCAAGCTTAGAGCGCAATTTTAATTCGCTACTTGGTTATCATAACGTGGAAACGTAGTACAAAGATGCTCCAAATTGCATTATTTGTGACGTCATAAAGACCACGCCTTGTTTGAAAAATCGAACATTAAAAAAAAATTAATTAAAAACAAACTGTTGGGAAAATGAAAGTATTTTCTGGGTCCATGTAGTTTCTTTTTTTGCTCATTCTATCCATTTCAATGACTAAAAGTAGTACTTTTGACTGAAGGAAACCACCCCATTGGTAAACTTTTCTCAAAAGAAAAGGCAAATATTTGTTATATACATACTTATATAGTGTTGTATAGATATGCATCATTCATATATTAGTAGCTGCTTTGTTCGGTGTTGCACGATCAGCCACGAGAATAAAAGTTCTTTCAAGTGATGTCAACGTGGTTTTTTTTTCTTTCCTTTTTAAAATTTTCTTTAATTCCAAAAAAAAAATATATATAGTTTTTTTTTCCTCCCTCCCGTAGGGATGAAAGAACCACTTTATGAGTTTCTGAGCATCAAAGGATCTCGGAGTCAAACTTGGCAAATATTCGACTTAACCCATTCAACTTTGTATAAAGAATATACACAGAAATTCACATTTTGTTCGAGAGAGAGATCAAATTTATATAAACGCATAATTAAAAATAGATCTAAATCTGAAGTTTTTAATAAGTTCAGATAACTTGCATAAGAGGTATGTATCTGCTTTGAGACGTATCTGTACTTGAAATTAAAGGCTATTTGAGACATATGGAAACACAAACTGCACGGAATTACTGCACTGCATCCAATAAGCTTTTAACGTATATTGAGGTTAGAGTACATACACATTTACTCTGCGTGAGTTAATAGATTTCCATGTTGCAAATGTAATAAATGATTTACATTGAAGAGAATAGTGCCCTCCTAGTTGCTTAATCACCTAAAACTTAAAAGCAATTTAAATATCCGTAATAAACGTCATATGGTGTTTTTTTGCTTGTTTCTTTGTTTGTCTCATTAATGATTCGGTCATGACGATTTTTATAATACTGTTTACCCTTAAGCCTATATAGCTTTTTCATATATACTTATTCAAAAGTATATTTCACAAACGATTTCATGAGCATTTATATACATGAAACAAAGAATAAGAAATATGGAGCAGAAAAAAAATGTTTCGGTTGAGCATGTTTAGAGAGCAGCAAAAATCCTGTTAAATTACATAAAACTACATTTAACAGTATATACTTTACTTCGTTTGCATATGCAATTAATAACTTATAAGTTTAATAACATTAAGTTACACATTAAATAACATTAAGATAAACACGCACCTTTATAAATATTTACTCCGTCAAAATGTCTTTGCTTAATCAAGTATAACAGAACTGTGATGTTTATCAGAACATTTCAGTTACACATGATAATTAAAAAGCTTAGTTTAAAAAATGTCAAATTACTTTGAGAAAAGAAACTATACGAAATCGCAAAAAAATGATTTCATTGAAATCAAAAAATTTCATCTTTAAAATCACAATAACTATTACTTAAATCCTGGATATTGTTCAAAACTATTAAACGCAACGTGCCGTACTGACAAGTAAACAAATAGAACTCTTTTATTGTCTTTCCATTGACAGTGGACTGTTTAATAACACATCTCACGCCAGTTCAATGTAATAGGAGCTTTGCGATTAGATGCGTCGCTGCTAATAACGAGAACATGCTAATCGATAATGGAAGCTGAGATACTGATACTTCTGACAGCTTTTTCTTCTGCAAAAAAAGGGGGGATAGAATTATTTCGTCGTCATTTGTGTCTTTATTTGCCATTAAGTAATTTGATATGCTTTCTTCTTCTTTTTTTTTTTTTGAACTTACTTCCTTTTTCACTGTACAAACAATTCAAAAACGTTCCTGGAAAATAATGGGCAGCTGATGTACCCAATTTCTGCCAGTAACGTATATTGCACAAACCAGGAATGTTTTCCGCTAAAATTCAGTGACATGTCTGAAATTCTGCTGGAAGTCTCCTGAAAAATTCAGAAACCTTCCTTCCCGTTAAAAGCCTGTCATGTCTCTGTAAAATTAGAGTGAACTTAGGAAGGTATAATATAATAGCCCTGCATTTTCCCGATTTATCAAGGAAATTCCAGGAGCAATAATGAAAACATGGCCAAAGCTAAGCCAGAATTTCTGGTAAGTAACGAGAATATTACTCGCTTGCAATTCTTGCAAAGCAACGTAGTCCATACTTATTCGCTCCCTTTGTGAGCTTATTTTGCATGGACGGGCCTTAATTGATCCAAAGCCGATACATTTTATAAATACTATCAGTTAATCTTCAAACTTGGAGCTAAAAATGTTTTTCACAACAGTGAAAAGTCGGCATTCCTGCAACTTGTAGAAATTCAGGAAACTTTTTGACAGTGATACTTGATATTTCCAGGAAGTGGATAAAAACCATTGAAATCCCGAAACGTAACACGGAAATACCCAGTAACGTTTCGCAATTTTTTTTTACTGTGTTGATAAGGTAAGTGCTCCAGTAGTCGGCCATTCTCCAAAAGTCAACCACAAGGATATAAAACTGCTTATAAATAGAATATGTATAGCTCAAAATCGGATATGATGCATCAAGACTTCTGATCATCAAGATCTGCATATGCATCAAGACTTCTGATCATCAAGATCTGCATATGCATCAAGACTTCTGATCATCAAGATCTGCATATGCATCAAGATCTTTACGAAGACATCAAGAATGCAAACTTCGTTTTTAATTGTTGAATTAATTAATTTTGTAAGTACAAAGTTGTAATGTAATTTTTGAATTAAATTTTTGTTTAAATTTATTAACTCATACCCCATACAAGTAATAAAATGAAATGACCGACTACTGGGCTCATGCGTGGCCGAGCAATGGATTTCTATGACCGACTACTGGAGATTTTTTTTGTATTAACAAAAAGGTTAGTTTTTAAAATGAAAATGTTTTTATTTCCGAAACAATTTAGTAAATCATTATCAGAAAGGTATAGCTTAAAGTCTTACAATGTTTTTGTTGTGTTGATTTCTGACATTTATACGTTAACTAAAAACAGCATTTACTCTCGTAAATGGCTGACCGTTGGATTTTTTATCCTATGTTTTAAATAAGGGAAATTTGGGAATAAAAATTTATATATAAAATATAAAAAGTCAAGCTTTAAAATTATTGAAATACTCCTTTTATTGTCGATTAAAATGGCAGTAATTAATAGTATTGCGTCGTTTTACTAACGGATTATAAAACTACGCGTAATAGACCATTGGTAAGGTTGTTTTAAATTTGGGTTTACAGTGCGGACAGCAAAGTTTGCGATGTTTGCTTAGTGAATTATTCCTAATGTCGCCCACAAAGGTGTACCAATTTTTGTCTAGTTGGCAATACACAACATAGGGAAACAAATGACAGAACATCCATTTGAAAATCCTCAAAAACATATCTAAGATCTGGTCAGAGCAATATCAACCAATATCTTCCTTTTTACTACCTTGTACTCCAAATTCGAGGACTGGATCAGCTGCTGTTTTCACAAGCTCTGTAAAAATACTTTCCTGGAAAAAAGAGAAAAAATGTGACAGACAGCTCTCTTTTGACAAGCAACAGGCAAATCAAACTAAAAAGAAACAAAACACCAGAAAGAGTAAAATATCAAAACTTTAAACGAATCTATTTCCAAATCTTAGATGGGTTAGGAAATAGAGCATGGTCTTTTGACTGCAAATATCCCCACAAATATTCAATAATGTTTCAGTAGGGAGACTCAGGGGGCCAAGTAAGATGTTCTCCCCAGGCAATAAAAACCATTTTGGATGATTTTAGCAGTGTGAGTAGGTTTGCCTTGATAAAATGGGCATTATTATAAAAATAAATTCTGGACAAAAACCGGATGCAAATGATACACTAAAATGTTAAAATAATGATCAACCGATGCCTTCCTATGCAGAGTCGCTAGCGACCCAGGAACGTGCCAAGAAATTGCACCCCGTAGCGAAAGGTAAATACCGCCATGAATTGCAATCTGCAAGATGTAGCCAGGAGAAATTTCTTCTGTGAGCTTTCTCAGAAAAAAAAAAACACAGTTTTCTGAAAAACGATGAAGATGTATTTATTTGACCAAAAAGACTAAAACTTATTTGCTTTGTTGCCACTGTTGAAACGTTCAGGTTTTGCGCCTGTTACAACATTCGCGTAACTGAAAAAGCATGACGTAATGTCACATAGAATGAACATAATCCCATTAAGTTTAACATTGTTTAAAAAAAAAACATGCATAACAGAGATTTATGAAATTAACTCTTATCAGATATGTCCTCCATAAGAAGTTCAACATAGAATACATTTTTTTTTGCAAAAATAAAAGTGGTTATAAAATACAAAATACATTACCATTCATGAAAAATCTGAAATAAGAAAAATAAACTATGGAAAAGTTTGCCACTGATTTAAAAAAACCGCTCATAACGTTCAAATTTTAAACTTTTCCAGTTATTGTAACTCTTTGATAATACCGTCGAAAATTTTTTGGCATACTGCATTATACGCTATTTAATTCTTACGTTAAACGTTACTTTTCAAAAACTTTTTTTTTATCTACGAGGGCTGTTCAATAAGTAATAAGACACACAATAAGTAATAAGACACAATTTACATAGTTTTTTTAAGAATAATTTCTGCATTTGTTACAACGTACTGTCCACTTCTTAAAAACTTGTGAACGTTATGTTTGTGAGAGCTTGTTCAAAGAGAGACATGCTTTGTTGCTTTTAGAATGTTTGCCACACACTTCTTACTAAGTTAAAGAAACAACCGAAAATCACTGATCTAAATTAATTCTGTAATTCCCCTTGATGATAATAGCAGCAGTGTAAATCATTGTCTCTGTAAAGGTTCCCTCACGTTCAATATCTTCCACATTTTGCCTGCCTTCCTTAAAAGCTTTATGCCAGCACAAAGTACTGACTCTAGACATTGCTTCATCGTTGAAAACCTCACGTATCATATCAAAGATCTCCGATGCTGATTTTTGCAGACGAAAACTAACTTTACTCGCGTAACTTTGTTCCAAACTGGCTGCGTCTTGTAGGCAGGCGCCCGCCAACAGGCTTCAATGCAATCAAGAACATAAGTCTGTACACGCCAACTATCGGTAGCTTTTGTTAATACAGACAACAGACACTTTTTATGCCAAAGGAATTAACATTCCAGTGAGTGGTTTCGCGGCAGTAAAACTAGTCTTATTACGTATTGAACAGCCAACGTAAAAGCGATAATCTTAATGCCTGTACACTCCGTAAACATATACCTTCAAAACTACAAGATTCAATAAAAAAATATCCTTCTCACTATCATAATGACAAACTCCCCAATCGCTTCCTTTAACATTCACTATTGATTATACTATTTAAGTTCCATTATATGATCATTAAAACTCGCTTTTCTACTTCAAGTGAAGTTAATAGGAATGGAGTTAGGTGTTTGCTAATTAGTTTGAAGAATGTGAACAATGTTTGCTAAATTAGTATAATGTGTCTAATGTGGAAAAATGAGTTAAATATTTGAAAAATGTGTAGTAGAATACTTATTTTACATTCATGAATAGAATAACGTGATGGCAAAGGTGGGTGCGTCAATTTTTTTTTTTTTTTTACCACAAAAGTGCGATACTGCATTGTAAAACTTGTATTGTAAGGTAAATGGCTGACTACAAAGACATTAAATTCATCGTCTCCCTTGTATGCAGTGACTTCACTTTTGAAGCAGAGTAACTATAATTTTTAGGTAAGAATATGTTTTCAATTACGTGCGTATACATTCTTATTTATGCTTTGATTTATAGTATTAGAAAATTAAATGGTATTTTGGCTCGCATGTATATTTGCAAATAATGTATGGTGAATTTCTCACCAATTGGCTTGCCCATGCTACCAGTTCCACATTGTGATGACTTGGTAATTTACTCGTCCATATTATAATAATTTTGCATGGGAAAATGTTCTTAAAATTGGAATAGAAAAAGAACAAAATAGAATTTTCGAAAAATTGCTTCGAGGACTCCATGCTAAAAAGTAACATTGTACCAAATTTAATGAAAATCGGCAGAACGGTCTATACGCTATGCGCGTCACAGAGATCCGGATATCCAGACAGAAAGACTTTCAGCTTTATTATTAGTATAAAAATAATATTATTATTTCTTTGATTTAGGGCATGCTTCCGAGAAGATAATTTTCTTTTCTTAAAGCACATTTACTTTAATTCATTTTAACACAAATAATTTTAAGAGGTTAATAAATGTATGCAAAAAAATGCGTATCACTTAATAGTTCTTAGGGTGGCCAACTTATAAAAAGTAAATGTGAACTAAATGACGAAAGGAAATTTTTAATCCTTCACTATTATTTGATTTTTCTAACATTACCCATTTTTTAGCTATCATTAATAAAATCAGATTATGTGAAGATATGAGAGTGAGGATCACAAAATTGTTTATTGTAATTTTTCCCTAGTAAATATTTTAATTAAACTGTTTCATTTAGTTGAAAATTGTATTATTCTTCAAGAAGAGTGTGTCTATTTTTCCTACATTTGTTTCCAGGTTTAAAAAGTGATTTCAACGCATTAGTCTCTTTTGGAAAACTATGCCCTAAATGTGTTCGTATCTCGCCAATTGGCTTGTGTCCATGTTACGGTTCCACGTATGATAATTTCGTAATTTACCCGTCCATCTTATGATAAGTTTGTTCTTAAATTTGGAAAAAAAAAAAACACATCGAATTTTCGAAAAATCGCTTCGAGGTGCACACCCCTATGCGGCAATTTAACTGTGTGCCAAATTTCAGGAAAATCGGCCGAAGGGTCTAGGCGCTATGCGCGTCACAGAGATCCAGACATACAGACATCCTCCGGACATCCAGACAGAGAGATTTTCAGCTTTATTACTAGTAAAGATTGAAAAAAAAAAAACTAAAAAAAACTCTTGATATACGTTACTAATAAGTGTAAAATTCAACATTAGAAGTTCAGCCAAGTGTCCCAAACAAGAAATTTATGCAAAATCGTCAAAACTTAACTACGGCCATCTTTGTCTCACATACCTTATGTTAATGGAAGAAAAACACTTGTTTTTAAAACTTAAAATGAAAAAAAAAACATCACATTTGAAGCACGATAATTTTGCTCAGAATGAAAATCAGTTGTTAAGTAACTCACAAATGTGTAAAAGAAGTATTTAGTGTTTAAATAGACGTCAATGATTATATCTTGCTCGCTGATTCTTTAAAAGAAAATCATGATCCTAGCAACACTTTGGACTTATTAATAGTAGTTTGAAGTACTATAAAAACTAAAAAAAATAAAAATTATTAATAAATTTTACAATGAATAAGTAATGCATGTCTGTTCATTGCAAAATTATCACAACAAAAATTCACTTTTTTAAAAAACCTTCATAGCTTTCTTTTTCTTTCTAAAAAAAATCCCAATTTTTCAATGCTTTTACCAAAAATTGATAGTTCTAAGGAAAGCCAGGGTATCAATATTTACAAAGTAAACTATAATCATAAAATAATTTCAACTAACATAGTTTTATGAAAACGTAAATTGGTATCCTGGAACAATAATTGCATTTTAAAAAAATATATCATTAATAGAAAAGTAGTATAAATAAACTCAATCATACACCTTATAATATAGAAATGCACTAAAATCGACATTTCTTTCGAGTATTTTTTATCAAAAATATTTTATAAAGAATGAAGTACGTATTGTTTCTTTTTCTCACTTTGTACACATCAAAATCTCATTTTATGATTCCGGTAGAAGAAGTTCATAAGTCTATTGTATTGTAAACGTATTTGTCTTTGCGAAATGCTAAACCTAATAATGCTCTTTATTTGCTTACAACGTTAACATTTCGACAGTTTGTTGACATGCCTTAGGATCAAAGCTGTCAAACAGGATAACGTTGGAAACTAGCTCGAAATTATAACTTCTTGAAAGCTCTCCAATATGAACTACTATTGTTCAGATAGAGGCTTTGCAGATTGGATGTAGGCATCTATAAATTTTTGATAAATTACAATTTTTACTAAATAAAATTAATAGAATTTCGTTATAGCTCAATTGTGTTATTAGAAAAATTTAAGTTGGCCAATTAAATTCATATGTTTGCATTCGTCATGCATGTGTATCTAGAACTTTGTATCTAGAAGTTGAAAATTACATAGAAATAGATTTATTATCAACGGTAAACGTCAAAAGTATTTGCTCACATGCGAAATAAAAAAAAGCCATCAAATAAATAATTATTGATACTATTGATCAGCACTTTCCCATTACTTGAGTGTAATATAAAACATTAAACTTGTGCAAATACGAATACAACGGTGGTATACGAAAAACGCATTGAAAATAGTATTTAACAGTCATACATTTTAAAGTACTTCAGCAAATTTAGAGATGAGTCATATCAGTAGCCATTCTAGATGAAGGCTACTGAATGATTATTGTGAATAGGACTAAAATTTAAAACTTTAGTTTCTTTTTCACATTTGAATTATTTATGAACTCTAAAGTTTCTAAAGCATGTATGAAGCTGAAATATTTTTTTCCTTTAGCAAGACGGTTATGTGAATTTGCCGACACAGTCTTAAGATTGATGTATTTACCCCATTTGACCAGTTACGTAACTTTTCAATAACAGCAACAGCTTTTCTTCACCAAATTAGGATGCAGCACAATCAACAAACTATGGACTTTGGGATGAAAACATATTATTCCATACTATAATATGGTAATAATATTCCATTTGTTAGCTTATACAGTGTGTTCCGTTTTAACCTGCAAGATCTTTATTTTCGCAACCGTTAATCTTAGATGTATACTACCAATTGCAAAAATGTTCAAAATCAGATGCAGAATTAAGATATAGGAAGTCTGAAGTGAAAATAAAAATAAATTAAAAAAAAAAATAAATAAATAAATAACTTTTTATTTGGGCCCCAGTTCCTCCAACTTATGTTTAGAGAAATAATCTCTATTAAAATACAATTGCATCACAAAAAGTTTGAAATTAGTACGACCGATATTAACCGATATATGAAATTAAGCGTTTTTGTGACTTGCACCACTTTTCATTCGCCGCCAATAACACCTTTTTGGGGGGAAATATAGCTGTTAACAAGTGTTTAAAATTATATGTGCACATAGAGTGTGGTTTTTCAAATTGATCGAGATTTCGTCGTATGTCTTTGCGTATGACCGCATAACATTTGCTTTTAATTTTGAATAAAAATGCAAAATATGAATACCTTGTTTTTCTTACTTTGACGACCTGTCATTCTTTTGTAAGGGCGATAAGTTCCAGTCTAATCTTCAGTACGATCCCTTAAAACCTTCGACTGGAATATCTCTTTGAGTTTTGATCGCACGAATGCCAAGTTTTTTTTTTTTTTGTGCCAGTAATAGTTTTCAATGGAGACTATTCCTGTACATATTAGTTAAGAGACCTTTGGTCCGTATAAAAAGTTAAATTGTTTATTTTTTGACTCATTTTTATTTTGCTTCAAACTTTCAATCTCTTAACTCTGCATCTGATTTTGAACATTTTTGCAAGTGGGAGTATACATATAGGAGAAACGGTTGTGAAAATAAAGGTCTTGCAGGTTAAAACGGAACACCCTGTATAGTATTTTCAACTACTTCGAATAGTTTCCTAGTATTGCAAGATACAAGTTTTCTCTTTTAAAATAATCAGCGATCAGGAGAAAATTAGTCACGTTTATTTTTAAACACCAAAGACTTCCTTTTACCCCTTTTTGAGTTACTTCTCAACTGATTTTTTATTTTGAGTAACATTACCAAGCTTTAAATATAGTTTCTTTAGTTTTAAGCTTGAAATAAAAAAAGGTCTGGCTTAAGTTCACTGTACCTGGGCTACTGGGCGTCGTTCGGCTCTTAAAGATTTTTTTTCCTGTAAAATCACATTTTTTCTAAGGTTCGAGGTGATTTTTAGATATAGTAAAACAACAAAACGTTCAAGAAATATAAATATTCTCACCAATCGTCGAAGACAATTCCGTGATACAAAATATATAAACAATGATTTCATCAGCATTATCCTCATTTTTTAAAAATCGAATTAAATTAAGTTATCCAGTAAACAATATGCAAATCCAGAGCATCTCTGGTGTTGGGATGTCTTAAAGGTAGTCGCTGTCGCATTTGCAGCACACGGTGCTGCAATAATACAGTGAAGATCTATAAATAACAGTTATAAGCATTTTGTATGCTGAGACTTTTATCCAAATTATGTGTGTAATAAAGGGCTCTCGGTAACTTAAGAATTACCGGAATCACCTAGCACAGTTAAAAATTAAAAACATGCAACAAGTGTACTGGAGAGATATTTTATGCCAAAAAGCATAGCCCCACCAGGGAGCAGCTGCATTTAGTGTGTAGAAATTGAAACAGCCCCTGCCCGTTATAAAACAACTTTCCTATCTGCTGATAAAGGAAGTGCAGAAAAAAATTGGAACTCCGCCATGGATGAAAATTTAAATTATAAATGTGACTAGTGGAAGAAGACGAACAGAAAGCATCCCTCAGCCCATGAACGACTCAAATTTCAGTTTTCTGTGATTATTTTATTGTATTGTCATTAAAGTTTGGGTGATATATCATTCGTTGCATTAATCGTTGATTAGGCAGATTTGGAAAGGCAATGTTTATTTTTAAATTTATTATGAAGTTTAAATAATAAAATTTCTTCAAAAAGTCATGTGAGGGAACTAGAGTTAATGGAATTATGTTTGGATAAAAAATAAAATAAGGGGATGGGGTGCGTACTGTACTGTTATTGTAATAACATATTGATTTTTCAATAAAGTCTTAAAAAGAGTAAAAAGCATTTGCCTTTACTTGTGAACTTGTAAACATGCATCCTATTGTACTTAGGACGCTGCTTACACTAATCCCTGCCTGAAGAGGCTTGGGTTATGGCTATTATTTATGAGAAGATATAAGGCGTATTATAATTTACATTATTCAACACCAAAAATGCATTCGATTAAAAAATAATTATTTCCGAAGTATTTTGCCTAGCTAAATAGGAAAATTACGATGGAAAGTTGAAATTAGTTCTAGGTTTCAAGATACAGTTCCAACTAGGGAAGTGAAACCTTACTAAAAACAGTTGGACAAAAACCCCTGCGGAAGTTCTGTGACCATTCATGAATGATACGTCTCTGAAACTCTGTTTTGTACACTTTCACTTGAACATTTTGCTTAAAAACTGATAATATGAGCGATGAGCATGAGGATATGTTTCACAAAGATATCTTTACGATAAAAAGGCTATATCAGGGTCATTGGGCTAAGTTAAACCAAATGCGGATGAACTATTACAAGATATGTTCCTTCTTTCAAGCACGAGAAGCAACCGAAATAATTGCGTTAACAGCAATAGGCCAAAAGCAATCACTGCTTTCGGAAAAATTAACATTGTTTCATAAAACATTACTTATTAAAAAACGTATATTGCTCACGTTTTTTTTTTTTTCCCCTTTTTAATCTTACCTTTAGATAATTGTTTGGTTGCTTTTCTTATTTCTCCAGCTGGATTTTATGTATCTTGAAAACAAGAGGTAATAAAAAAAAAACAGTACCGTATTACTTTTACTCTACCCAAAATTAGTAGGAAATGACCCTTTATAACCAGGATGCAGACAAAAAGTTATTTTTTGCTGCGTAGTGTAACCAATGAGTTACGATAGTTGGCGATGCACTTTGAAAAAACAAAGTGCATACATCTAACCATTAACCCTAGAAGAAACTTTCAGCAGTTTTCTGAGGAGTTAAACATAAAGAATCCACTAAGAAAATTAAGTGTATTAAAATCTGGGTTTTCATTTAAATGTGGTTTAGTGCAAAACAGTTTGAGTAAAAGATACACGTGAATATTTATTCTTAAGTCACTTTTTATGACATAGGCTTCCACAGAATGTCTTTCGCAAATAAATTGTTAGAAATAACTAGTTAAGTAGTTGTCACGGCCAAACATAATGTCACACTGCGAAAAATAATGGAAAAACAGCGGGGAACAAGTACTCACTATTGTAACACAAATCAATATACATCGTATTTCGGCAATGTTTTGAAATAATGCACTTTCAAAAAGATTAATTTTGAGTTAATTAAAAGGAAGAAAAAAATGTGGGAAACTTGTTTTAGCAACAAAAAATGTTTTTAATAGAATAATAAGTTTTAAAAACTTTGTTTTTAGGCCACTGTAACAAATAAACAGTTTTTATGAGTTCAATTACTGCATAAATGAAAGAAACAAATTATAAATTAACAATTTGTTTTATTCTGTATCATATTAATCACTTTTTTTTTTTAATTCTAGCCATGATCTCTATTTATTCAACTGTACTTTTGTTAAGCTCTTCCAGCCTTGCAAGGAATAGGGTTCCATACAAGGCCCGTATTATAAGTCAGTCGTTCAACTTAAAACTACAGTTATAATAGTCAAAATATCCGCTTTTACTTAAACTAAATAAACAGTTCTTCCTTTTAAACGTAACTTTAAATGTTTAACATATTATAATTTTCTTTAAAAAACTTAACGAATTTTTCTTGAACAGCGTCGTATAACTAAGGATATATTAATAGAAATTATTTAAAAATTGCAGTAATGAGTATTTTATTGATAAAAAAAATACCAAGGCGTTTTAAAGTGAAATTATTTTTTAAAAAATTAACCCATAATTGCCTTCTTATGTGTCCGTTCATTATAAGGCCAAAATGTTCCTAAGAATGCCAAACTTAACAATTACCATCTATGACAAGCATTTTTTTTTATATATTTAAAATAATAACAATCGCTACAGACTAAATACTCTAATTATTACGAACTTATAATAGCACATAGTCCGTCTTGTAGTCAAGAATATTTGAAATCAACCATTCCTAAGAATAAAAATCGAAAATATAAGAAAATAATAAGTTAAATTCAGAAACAAACTTAGAAACTAAAGAGGAAAATAATTTTGGATACCTTAATCACCTTAGATATTGTAGTTATCCACTATAGGGGCACTTATAACCATATTTACAACAATAACCTTTCTATGAAAGAAATTTAAAGATATATCTGTGAATATCTAAGTTAAAAAAATAATAAACCTTACGAATAATAATATTGTAAACATAAACATTTTTTCAACTTTTCCGGAACGTATTTATAATTAAAAACAAAGTTTTCATCTTTCCATGATTTGTAACTTTTTCCAGTAAGGCTCATGTACCCTAGCAAGGTCAACCGTCAAAATTTTAATTTGCCTTACAAGGAACCAATGACTCATTTTGGATGAACTGATCTTGATTTAAATATACCATGTTATGAACTACATTGCAGAAACATTTTTAAAAGGTTAAGTCAAAAGGGAATGTACTTACGTACAAGGGATGTATTGTCGGCGCCATGCTGTACTAACGAATGTGAAAATTGGCACTTCTTAGGTGAGCCAAAACATTTTTTTCTTTCCAACTGACGCGTTTAGTTATGATCAATTTTCTATTTTTATGTTTAACTTTAAGTGTAAAACTATGGTTTGAAATAGTTTTAACCAGTAGGTAGCCCTTTTCTAGTACTACGGAAAACATCTGAATTTGAAAAACGCAGTTCGCGATTTTTCACATTTGTTAGTTTAGCATGGTGCCGACAATATATCCGAGATAGAGGAAGAATTAGTTCAGGTGTTCAACGAGCTAAATTTTTTGTCAAGGACTATTTTCTTAAGCTGGCGTATAATGTCTGATATGAGGGTTGAACTTATTGAAAGAAGTGGTTGTGAAAATATTTTGAAAAAGAAAGTTTAAATTTGATGAGAAGATACTTCTTTAGTTGAACGTTTATTTGAAAAAAAGTTATTGCAAGTCCTCCAGAGTACCATCTAAGTTGAACACGTGTTGACTGATTTTACAACCGTGTTAGATAAACGAAACAAGTATTACGGCGGAAGCATATAATGTTCAACAAACGTGCTCATAAAGAAAAGTTAACTACTAGGCTTGGCTTAAGCTGTTGTTCATCTTTGACTCGATAGACGTTTTGTGGGCCAGTGCCACCTTCAGAATCTTCTTTCATTCTATTCTACTCTACGCCAAGAGGTACATATTTAACCCTCTTACAGCTACTCTTAACGCACAACTTTTTTTTTTCCAGCAAATTTCTCAATCCGCAGCTACTGGGTAAAAAATCTCCTGAAACTTAATCAGGATTTTTTTCAGATTATTTTTTTATTTTTGTTAATGTAGTGCTTTGATAATAAGACGTGGTGCTTTTAGTCGATTGGGAAGTGGTTTAATGGAGGGAGTGAAGACTCACATTTGTGAAGCCAAGACCCCAAGTCATGTGAAAGATTTTAAAGTAAAGCATTGGAAGAAATCAGGTTTCTTTCGCTTCTTTCACCCAAAACGTGCCAACCATTCGTAGTTATGGAATCACGTGACTTGGGTCTTTGGGTCAGCTTTTGCAAAGTCAATGATTGGACTTGCTCCCTCCATTTTGATTCCTGCTCCTTAAGTTTTAGTCCTTACCAGGGCACCATGACGAAAAAAAAATGAATGAATAGCAATTTTAAGAGCTTGGTGAAAAATGTATCTGGAATAATGAATTATTTGCTCTCGTGTCCCCGTTATCGAAGTATGAGATATTAAATTCTGCAGGAATTTTAAGAGAATTATCCAAATATAGCGAGTTTCGGTCAATAATGCAAAACATATTTCATATTATTTGATTATATCGATGCAGATGGTGGAATTGCGTCATAAATTTCTCGCCAAGTCAAAACAATTCCCTAGTTCAGCAAACTTTTGTGAGTTATAGGAGACATATTTTAAACGCTTTGGAGATGAACGTCCTGCCACATACATACAGTGAAATAGTTGGTGAGAAATTTTTTATCTTCAAATTTTCGCCAAGTCTTTAAAATCTTCCCGTTTCCTAAAATTTCCGCAGAATTTAGGATTTGTTATTTTGATAACATTTTGTGTCACAAAATGTGTCAATATGCTCTTTAATTAATACAATTATCCTAATTTGTCAGTGTTAACATACAAAGCCTGCATTTTTGATAGCTGATTTAGAACAGAAAACTTGATATTTATAAAGTCGGAACATCAACAAAATAAAAATGTTCAATTGACAAAAAGTTACTGACTGAAGATGAAGTTTATCATTTTTACTTCCTTTTACAAAAAAGAAAGTATTGTATTCGCGAAAAAAATTTCACTCAAAAATCGACATTAATTTCCAATTTGCTCACCAACGAATGAATTTTGAGTTTTTCTCTCTACCCGACCATACATTAATATATGCCTAGGAACGTACAGACACCCGAAATATCCATTTTGACGATCCACAAGTTAGTTACAACGAGTTTTCTCGTGATGTATGTGTGTATGTGCGGATATGCGTATGTATGTCGCATACCTCAATAACGGTATGTCCTAGAAAGTTGAAATTTTGAACGTAGACTCCTCGTGGGGTCTGGTTGTGCACCTCTCCTTTGGTTGCGATCGGGTTTTTCTAAGGGGTTTTTTGCCTCTTTTTTGGGGGGAAATCATTGTTAATTTCGATGTAAACTCAAGTGGTGTTACAATTTGGCTGGCAATTGGTGATATATCGCGGGTCCTTTGGTCGCCAAGTTTTGTCACCGACTTGGCGACAAATTTGGTGATTTTTTTTTTCGGTTTCAATTTGGCCACTGTTGGTGATATTTAGAGAGTAAACTATTGAATCACATTAAAATTACCAAAAATGAGAAAATGCCATTAAATTGGAGTAAAAGGAAGTCATGTGGTGCACACATCAGTTCGTTTCAAACTACAATACAACACAAAACAATACAGTATTAGGTAAACAACAATCCTATGTCGTTTAAATCATCAATATTTTCAGACACCATCCTTTACTTTAGATAAAATCTGATCGTGATAAGATAAATGGCTTGCGGTGTATTATCCGGCGAACAAGTGGAGAACGTTCATCGCATCTTTTGTTGTCAGCGGATTATTTAATTACACTTCTAACGCCAAATCAATGTAATATTCTCTCTGCAATTAGATGCATCGTCTCGGTTACCCCAGGGAGAAGAGAGCTAATCGATATAATAAGCTCTGATATCTTTTGCGGCATTACTGTTTTAGTAGAAGTAGGAAATAATGTTTCTTTCTTCCTTCTTTTAATACTTCTTTCTATGCGTTTGCTGCTTCTTTTAAAAACTATTTGTGCAGTTTTATGTATAAAAAATTTGTATACAGTTTTGAATATTGTCTTGCAGTTCCATGCATTAAACAAAGTTTTAGTTTCCCTCCAATGTTAAATCCAAGCAATATACGGTATTGATAAACACACAACCTAAATGTAGAAAAAGAATATGCTTTTGGGAACAATAAAAAACGTTTACATTTTTAAAGATAGAAAGGGAGCTATTTTTTGAAAGAGAAAAGGCAAATTCCATCGCTGTATTTGCATTTTGCTGTAGTAAATGCACAGGAGAAGCTTACTGAAACTGCACATGAGAAAATATTCTGGCACCCCTTCTGAAAGTCGATTATAAATTGCAGAATCCTGACGATCTAGATTATAAACAGTTTCACGTGTCCTTTTAAGATTGCAGACATCAATTAGATATTTATTTAAACGATTTATTCATCCCATCCCCATTTTAACAAATTTTAGTATAACTGATAAAGACTGCCAGAAATGATTTTAAATTTAATGAAAAAATGCTTCCTTTCAATTAAATTGCACAAGGGTGTAATTTCCAATCGGAATTTTAAAAACAAATATTTTCTTCAAATTGTAACAATAAAACAATTGAGTAAAGTATAATTGTATCACAATGACAAGATGGCAAACTAAATGAAACATTAAATTACGTAGCAGTAGTTAAAACAAGTCATTTAAATGTATCATTTATATAAAACTTTTAAAACAAACATAAATATTTTAAAGGTTAACTACATATGAAAAAAAGTGGATTTATTTCATTATTTGCTTAGACAAATGTTATACGCATAAAAGAAGATTTTCTAGATATTGCGCCTAGGAAAAATACAAGCAGAGGTTAAATATTTTCTTAACGATCAGGAAAATGCTTATGTGTGGGAAGAAAAACTCCTTAAGGCAACAATATAGTTATCAGAGAAATTTAACTCATTCAAGACGTTTTCCTTTGAAAATTCAGATAAAGTTAACTAGAGGATGCATAATGTAGAAGATAAAAGTTTCCTTTTTTGACTAAACTGAGTTAAAAGCCATTTGCTTTGACGGTTTTCTTTTGCAAAGCATTCTTTCTTGCAGGAATAACCTTTTTTGTTTAAAACTAGCGTAATGCATATGTTTCTACTTTAAAGAAATGTTCCTATTTATGAATATTTTTTCTGTGGTTAAATGAGTTGTTATTCTTTAAAAAATAACTAAATCGGTTTGTGAGGTTTTCTTTTTAGTGTATTTACTTACAAAAATCAGTTTTGTTATTTTTTTATGAAATTGTTTACTGGTGGAAAATATAACCACAAAATCAAGAAAAAATAATTTATTTGGCAGTATTTTTCAAACTGTATTCTGGTGAAGGTTGGTGTAGGTTGAAAACAACTGGTTTAGTTTTCTAAACTAATAAAAAAGAAAGTAGGCGGTTTTTATAATTTAGAAATTCTTTATTGTTTCAAACTCGCGAAATGAAGATTTGTTCCATTAAAGTTATTTCAAGAGCGACAGATAAGCTGAAAATTAGTTACAGTACAATGTAATATTGTGTAGATTGCTTTCAATAAATGAAAATGCTGGGAAGTATTGTTTTTACGCCACTTTCATTTTGTAAGCATTGTGAACGGCCATACTAGTTCTGGATCACTCTAGCTTTTTCCGGTTAAATGATAGAAATATTCATCGTATCTGCGTTGATTTCCTATTTGAAGAATATCTCAGTACTTTTTTTTTTTCTCGTAAGGGGTTACAGTACCTCAAAAATGATGAAACTATCAAAAAATTTTTTATTGCTTATTTCAAAACAAAAAACTATTCTGAACACAGGGGAAAAGATTCAATGCTTTAGTTCAATTATTTAAAAAGTTATGAGTGGTTTTAGGCCATGCTCCCTATGTGTTCTTATGCAAAAGAAAAACTTCAAATTGCATTTTCTGGATGATGGTTTTTTTGTGCTTTCATGTCATTAGAATCCCTCAGGATTTTTTTCTATTAAAGATACAGCTTTAAAGTAATACTTTCTGCAATTGGGATAACATATTTGACAAAACTGTGCATTGGATAAGCATTTTATAAATTACTCTAATGTTTACAACATGTTAAACCTTTAAAAACCAAATTTAAAAAAAAAATGATTTTTTACATAATTACAGAAAATTTTCTAATGAACTCATAAGCAAATGAATGCACAGATTTTTAGAGATGATTATAGTGATTGTTTTGCGAAAAACGTTTTTTAAATTAGTGCAAAAATAAAAAAAGCCTTAGGAATTTTAAAAAGTTGAAATTTTCCTCAATTTTTTGAATTTTCAAAAAAAGTAGGCAATATTTTTAAATTTTGAAAATAAATTATTGATTACGAAATAAGTATGCATGTTATGGTTTCAAAGAAATATCAAATTTATATAAATTAAAAGAAATTGTTTGAAAGGTACTGCGACCCCTTAAAACGACAATCCAGGGCAGGTGTAATTTGACATTTAGTGAAGTTCCATGCATATAACATTTTGTAAATCGATTTGGTAGTTACCAATGCATAATGTAGATCACGTTGGGTTTGTTATTGTGAATTGCAATCTTCTTTACTAATAATAAAGCAGAAAGTCTCTCTGTCCGGAGGATGTCTGGATGTCTGGATGTCTGTAGGATGTCTGTGACGCGCATAGCGCCTAAACCGTTCGGCCGATTTTCATGAAATTTGGCACAAAGTTAGTTTGTAGCATGGGGGTGTGCACCTCGAAGCGATTTTTCGAAAATTCGATGTGGTTCTTTTTTTATTCCAATTTTAAGAAAAAACTATTGGCGAGATACGAAATTATCATAACGTGGAACTGTAACGTCGGTGCAAGCCAATTGGCGAGAAAATTCACCATACATTATTTGTAAATATAGAAGCGAACCAAAAGACCTTTAATTTTTCTATTACGGGCGAAGCCGTGCGGGTGCCACTAGTTACTAATAATAAATCTGAAAGTCTGTGTCTCTGGATGTCTGTTACGCGCTTAGACCGTTCGGCCGATTTTCATGAAATTTGGCACAAAATTAGTTCGTTTTCGAAACTTGATTTTGTTCTTTTTCTATTCCAATTTTAAGAACATTTTATAGATTAAATTATCATAACGTGGACGAGTAACTTACCATATTGTCATAACGTGAAACCGTAACATGGCGAGCAAATGAACATAGCGAATTGGCGAGAAATTCATTATACATTATTTGTAAATATACCAGATGAACCAAATGAACTTTTAATTTTCTACTACGGGCAAAGCTGTGCGGGTACCGCTAGTACCTAATAAAATACCATCCAACCGAATTTTATTGAAATATATTTACAATGTATAATTTTACACTACAAACAGCTTTTAGTAACTATACTTACAAAACATAATTTTTCACGAAAAACATAATGTTTTCTTCAACGGCTTATAATTTTCTCCACGTCGAAGAAAAACAAGACAGTTTTCGTTTTGTTTTAAAAAGGCAGCGTAAGAGTTTCTTATACCACCGTTTTCAAATTTTTATCACCTAATCCACAGGCCATTTTCGGGAAGGGAAAAAGAACATTTTTCATTTTTGCTTATGTTGGGGCTTTTTTTTTTTTTTTTTTTTTTATCATGAAGGTCCACTAGTTACTAATAATAAAGCAGAAAGTCTCTCTGTCCGGAGGATGTCTGGATGTCTGTAGGATGTCTGTGACGCGCATAGCGCCTAAACCGTTCCGCCGATTTTCATGAAATTTGGCACAAAGTTAGTATGTAGCATGGGGGTGTGCACCTCGAAGCGATTTTTCGAAAATTCGATGTGGTTCTTTTTTTATTCCAATTTTAAGAAAAAAAAAACTATCATAAATTACGAAATTATCATAACGTGGAACCGTAACATGGGCACAAGCCAATTGGCGAGATACGAAATTATCATAACGTGGAACTGTAACGTCGGTACAAGCCAATTGGCGAGAAAATTCACCATACATTATTTGTAAATATACAAGCGAACCAAAAGACCTTTAATTTTTCTATTACGGGCGAAGCCGTGCGGGTGCCACTAGTAAATAAATAAATAAAACCTCAGGACTGTTTTCCCTCCTGACAATCCAATTTAAGAATTTTACTCTCGTGTTGCAATTCCGTTTAGTAAAAATTGAAACTAATATTTAAATAAAAACTTATTTTTAAAATTAATCATTACTCAGTTTGATCAATCTTATGAAGGACAAACGCCACTTTCACAAAGACAACATAAGCAATAATGCATACTTAAATTTCAAAAAATTATCTTCTAAATTATCTATACATTTTCCTTTTCGGATTCCTTACGATCTTTAATCTGAGGAATGTTTTCCATATCCTTACTCTCAATAAAAATTCTATTTTTGTTTCAAAAACAACTGATTTCTAGTATACCGGTTCTAAGCATTTTTATGAATCACACTTTGCAAATGGAATTACGCACTATTTTTTTTTAATTGTCGACAACGCGTAATGGGTTACCCCCAGTTTCGCCAACATTAAAATTTCCGCCAACTTAAATATCTAAAGGATATTACTGAAACTGGGGAAGGAAATTTCGTGTCGCCGAAACTGGGAGGGACACCTGCGTAAACACCGAAAAGGAACTCGCGTATCTCCTCTTATAGGTGTCTTATAGGTCTTATAGGTTTGCCTCTTAGAGCAGGAATAAAGTAAATGAAGGGAGCAAGTGCAATCATTGGTTTAGCAAAAAACGCCAAGAGACAAAGACACGAAGTCATGTGACTCAACAACGTCGAATGGCTGACATGTTTTGCGTGAAACGAGCGAAAGAAACCTGATTTTTTCCAATGCTTCGCTTTAAAACTATCACGTGACTTGAGATCTTTGTTTCACGAATGAAAGTATTCAGTCCCTCCATTTTATTTCTTCTCAATGGTTTGTCCTCACGGTCTTTGACACTGTTACGTTATCGAATCAATCAGGGACAAAAAAGTGTAAGGCTATCATTCATTTCAAAGAGAAAAATGATTCAATATTTGACAGTTTTTAGTTTTTCTGTACATTTTTTAATGATTATTGCATTTATTATATCATAGTTAATTTATGCTCTAAACAACAACTATATTATTAGTCCTTCAAAAATAAGAGTTCTTAAATGATAATAATGTGTTAGTTTAGCTTACAGTTTCACACTAATTAATATTTAATTTTAAATGAGTTATTAACTTCATTTTAACTTTGGTGTATTTTTTTAAATATAATAACGTAACTATTTAGTATTATTATTAAGCTAAGAATTAGGCTGATTTCAAAAACAAAACAATTCGCAATTATCAGACTATTTCGTATAAATATTTTTGTATTCTACACCATCGATTTTTTTAAATAATAGTGATAACAACTGTATTCTCAAAATTGTTTTGAATTTGAATAAATAATGCAGTTTGAAACCGCGAGATTGCAAGTACATCTTCCTTCAAGCACATTACCCCCAAGACCATTTGTTGCAGTCACAGGTAGGAAAAAAATCAATAGAACTTGTGAAAATATGATCAGTCAGTTTTTTTAACACTTTTCGTTAAATTGCGATCAATTTAGATGCTCGGAGAAAATTTATGGGGAAATTATCCATATGAAAACTCTATTCTTAGCTATCAATCATTTTAAAGTTCATTTTCCATACTAAAAATTGTCAAGTATTTTTACATGCAATCAATTTCGAAAGCCTTTAAATGAAAATGCAAATTTCTCAGTGCGAGAAAGACACGTGATTTAATACGTACATTTTTTTAAAGTTTATAGAGGAAGTGGGGCAAATGTTGAAACTCTATTTCAATTTTTGGTGTATCTAGTTTTTTTATCAATGCAATTGGTCTAAATTCTGGAAAACATTTTAAAAAAAAAGACTAGTCGACCCGTGCGGAACTCCGCACTGTGCTTCAAATCATTTCATAAGGCATTTCGCTCTTTAAGAATTTCAAAGGAAAAACATTATGAAGAAGAACCGAAAAAAAAAGTAAGCGCAGAAGAGAAGGCATGTAATTTAAAGACATCAGTAACAAAACCTCGTTAAATACAACGTTGTGATAATTTGATCATCGCTCAACTGTTGGTCGTACATATTTTCAATGCAAACTTAAATATCATTTAAAGTGTGGCTGAGTAGTGACTCGTGAAAAAGCAATAATTGTGCATGTGAAAAAACAGGTTGTGGCAAATACAGTCGTGCCAATGTGAGCATCTGACGGGAAAAAAAGAAACATTAAAGAGATATTTATTGGCACGTATTCGAATTGGCGCCATTCTAACTAACAGCCCGACACCCCAACAAACCTAGCAATTGCGCCTTCCTTTTCGAAAGCTATTCATTGAAGGAATGCGTAGTAAAAAACAGCAAAAAAGCTTTTTGCCAAAAAAATAATAATAATAATAATAATAAGATCATGCATCTGTGTTTTGTCATTAACCAGCATGACACGATTTAAAATTATTTGCAAAGCATGGAATTTGATTAAAGAATGACGAAGATCTCACGTAGCGATTGAAACGAACATTCTAGAGAAGTAATAAATTAGATTGAAAATAAGTGTTTTTATCTTTGAATATTGAACTATATCACATAGAAGATTGCTTTAACGGTTACGGCTTAAATGCCCGCACATGTTTCTCTTTTAATCAAACACTTAAAATTCAAAACCAAAACCAGTTGAACTGAGTACGTTTTTTAAGTGTAATTTTTCGAACGTAGACAAAATGTATTTTTTTTCCAGCAGAAAGCAGAGGAGTAGAAAATG
Organism: Uloborus diversus; assembly: GCF_026930045.1. Classification (NCBI taxonomy): domain Eukaryota; kingdom Metazoa; phylum Arthropoda; class Arachnida; order Araneae; family Uloboridae; genus Uloborus; species Uloborus diversus. The sequence continues at coordinate 7,571,476 of NW_026557765.1, forward strand.
ATTTCTTGCTAATGAAGTTGATAATAATTTTAATGCTTTCTATCGTATTCGCGCGAATAAAAAATTAAAGGTTTACTGGGTGAAACTCGTAGTTTTAATTTGGCGTAGTATTTTTTCATTTGTATAAAAGGTCGAACACTGCTATTAGAAACATCTACATTTCAGCATACAATGAAAATGTTTTTTTGCACAAAAAGGATTTCCTTTTGGTAAATCTAATACTTTTTTAAGCTTACATTATGCTGAGTGGTCTGGATGTAGTCAAAGCTTAAAAAAAAGGAAGAACACTCTTCGATTAACAGTCAACTTATCCGAATGATAACTGTAGCCTGCATAAAGGAGTCGAAACACCAAGTAGCAATCTCACTGCATTTATTTTATTACGTTTGTATGTTATGAGTACATGTAATGCGTAATACTAATATAAATTTGATATTCTTTCGGACAGCCCAAACTTGCCCGAAGTTCGAATAGTTTATAGCCGAACGCTCTACCGAAAAAAACTTATCAATTTAACCGAACAACTAAGTTCAGTGCTTTTAAGCTTTATTAAAATATGAACACACACAAAGGCTTTTTTTTTTGCTGAAAGCGACGTAAAAAATGGAAAACTGCATTAGAACTTTGCTTTTAAAAAATAAATAAGAACTACAGGCAGCATCAAGGTTTTGAAACAGCAAGGGGCGTTTTCGAAAACTTGATTTTTCGACCGTAAGTCTATTTTTCTTCATTAGCCAGCCTGAGAAGTTTTAAAATGAGAAGGGAATAATATATAAGATAAGATATTGAAGAAACATTTTTTTTATTCTTGAAAATTTTTACAATTTGTTACCGCAGGCTGCTTGAACCGTTATAACTTAGATGGCAGCACGTGTTCATCATTTAACAGAACGGTTAAAATACAAAATAAATTGAACTATGCTCTTTTTTTAAGCGTAGCTTTTCGAATGTAGTAAAAATGTGATGAGCTATTTGTTTTTTTGCAAAAAGAAGAAAAAATATATATTTTACTCTTTAAATTGAGGTAGTAATTTTTTTATTTGTACTAAGAGTCAAAAACTCATTAGAAGAATATATATTTTAATGTACGATTTATTATTTTTTTTCTGAACAAAAAACAATTCTATTGTAGTCTGAAATCTTAAACCTGTTACTTATATTTTCGCTTACATTATGCTTTAATTTTCTTTCCAGAGCCAAAGCTTCAAAAAAAAAAAAAAAAAAACGCGTGCAATTTCGAAGTAATTTAGCACAAAATCACTGAATGTTTTCATATCAGCAAGGAGCATTTCCTTCTCATAGTTGTTATCCATTTAATTCAGTGTTCATGTAATGCGCGATATTTCTCTAATTTTTTTTGTTGCAGATTGTTCGGACGTGGGCCCGAACACGTAATCTCCTGGTTACGAAGAGAACGCTCTGCCGATCAAGCTACTCAGCTCTGTCGGTCGTAGCGCAAATTAAAGTTATAAGTTTGACCGAAAACCTTATTCTGGTTCTTTAAAACAGGTTTTTCGGCTAAAAGAAACAATTTTCAGACCTTGGGTCTATTTTTCGTCAGTAACCAGCACCATAAGCTATAAAATAAGCCGTAAATCAAAGAAATCGATCAAGAATTGAGGGAAATTTGGCGTAGAAACCAAAAACAGGCTACAGAAATAATATATAAGGATTATAACAATAACCGCTTTTGGTTTTGTGCAAAACATTACGTTTATATTGTATTAATAGTAGTTAATAATAAATTGAATCTTTAACCTGATTTTCAAAATGTGCTGGTAATGTGGAAACATTTGTTTTCTGAATAAAAACACTAACTAAAAAAAATTCATACTTAAATGTGTATTTATTATACATAGCAAAACTAATACAAAGGCTTAAGAATTAAACTTTTTTAATAAAAAAAATAGAATAAATAAATAAAGTATTCACTTGCGAAAGTCACAAATGTAATGATCATTTGCACATCCAGCGCACAAAGTATGGCACCAAGACTCACAAACCAAACACCTGATCCAAAGTTCAACTTGAACATCAATCGAAAAACCATCCCCGCAAAAAATGCAAATGGCTTCCACATTACCAGCATAGCCATACTGAACTATGGAGATAAAACTACGCCATATTTTTCAAGCTAGAAATCCACTTAATTGTACCCGATTGTAGAGTATTTTTTGTTTAACAAATACCTACCTAAGTACTAAGAAATGTAATTATTTCAACTTTAAAGACTTACCTCAAAAGTTTGAAAAATCAAGAAAAACTTAAAACAACAACTTCACTGATAATAGACCAAGAGTTGACTACCAACGCTCCTACAGGCTTGCTATTTTTTTTATTTCTGTAAACCCCACCAATCACCACCGTACCAACCCCGGTGAGGGTTTAACCGGATGTGGTGACTGGGGGGAACAGAACAGATCACGAGCGACACTCGCTGGAACAATTTTGATAATTACAAAAACGAATAACAATAATAAGACAACAAACAATTAAAGAACTTTATAAAAAGAACTAATATACAAGTGAAGAAGCTAAATAAGACTGGGATGGCTGGTAAATACAATGTAAACGGCAATTTTGAAAGTTTTTAAGCTGGATATTTAAAGTCATCTACTTGAGATATGAGAAGCGACATTATTTTATGGATATTCTTACGTGTAACTGGATGAGATAGAATGTGTGAAATATTTTTGGAGAAAGAAAAGTTGGAATTGTAAGTGCAATGGACAGAGCTGGTTAGAGGACAGTTGAATAAGTAATGTTCAGGAGTTCCAGGTTGACTGCATACACATAATGTTGAGCTAATTAACTTAAATATGTGTAGAAACGATGGAAATGGTCCATGTGCACTGAGAAATTGTACTTCTACTGGATGTTTGCAGCGTTGTTTTAGTTTTACTTTTGGCAGGAAGTCATGAACTCTCCGACCAGTTACAGGCTTACTAAACAAACAGTAACAAGTTGATGCTTTCACCGCAAAAGTGCAACGCCTCACAAGCCATACGGGTTATGTTTTCACATTACCAACACGCTTCCACATTTACACCACTTTCTCTATATTATTTTAAAGAAATAGAACATGGTTTTTAAAACGTATTTTATAAAAATATTCATTTTTGTAAATGTTTAAATAAATGATGCATTCCTCCCTGATTTTTTATAACACACTTTACACGTAGTTTTACTGTTTTTTCCAGGCTTGAGGTTGAAGATTTTGTTTTAATAAAATTTTTCATACTAATAAATGACCTATTCCATTTCGTTTATGAATTATTTTACATTGCTAGCGTTTTAAATGGAATTTCAGTTAATAGGACTTTGATAGAACTTATGATCAGGGGCGTAGCTAAGGGGGGTTTTGGGGACAACCCCCCCCCTCGAGACGTTAGTCTCAAAAAAAAAAGAGAAAAAGAAGAGGGAAAAGAAAGAAAAAAGAAGAAAAAGAAAAAAAATCACTACGACTTTTTTCTGTGTAACAAAGGTCAAAAATTCACTTCGCTCCCCCCCCCCCCAATGCCATTGAAAATCTGCTCTATGAGTGACCCTCAAGTATAAAGACGCCTCCCTCTGCTGCGACAATTTTTTGATAATTGAGTGATATTTGGCACTTCGCTATTGAAATGAGATTGTTTGTTAAATCCACGTATAGGCAGCCTTTCTTTGTCATAGATTCTGCAAATTGTTAAAAATGTTTAATTTTATGAGCCGCGCAGTGGGAATATTGCATACAGTCAAATCTGTATATTTCGAATTTCACATTAAAAAAATCGAGATAAAGAGATTTTGAATTACGGAGGCTTTAAGAAACTTTTTATAGAAATTTAAAATATGATGGTGAAAATTTGAAATCGATACTAAAGACAATATGGGCTCTTGATTAAAATTCCTCTTTATTAGTTTTGTTAGGTATATATTCTATCATTACATTATTAAGTGCTTTATTGCGAGTTTAGGGAATCATTTTGACAGTAAAAGAAACTTTAAGCATATATTTTTCAAGAAAAGTCTTTTATTGCTTTTTGGTCCCTGATTTTTTTTTTTTTTTTTTTTTTGGATTCATTATTTATCCTCTTGAGGTTAGAAATTGCAGCAAATCTAACTTGGCTAGTAGTCTACGATTTTCCTTTTTTCATCACTTGAAAAAAAAAAAAACTTATACTTTCTTTTCACTCCTATCATTTCGGTTTTCTAAGGAATCACAATTTTAAGAAAGAGAGCAACCGAAGAACAGTACTAATCCAGATAAAAGAGCGAAATGGCTTTTAACTTGAATGACCTTTAACCATGAACTTTAATGTTCATCTTAACATGCCAAACCTGTGAATTTCACCCCTTAACTCTTCTTCCAAGAAAGTGCGCGAACCGACTGTCCTTTGGTTAATCTTCCTGGAAAGCCTATTCGTGGAACGCATTTGCTGCCTCCTCAACTCTTGAAGACAATTCCTCTGTTTCTGAGTTGAAGAAAATGTTTTTGTTTGCTGCTTTGAAGATCATTGGGCTTCGAATTCGAAAATGATAGCATAACCATAATTCGAGACGATAGAGGTTTTTGTTGGTCTGGTCTCGTGTGTGTCTTAGGTCATAGTCAAAACTACCTTTGCTAACCAAAGTATCCATTGCAATCACATTGATTCTTCAGCCAGTATTTTCTGCGTATTCTTTTGGAAACGTACAGTCTGTTTAAAGTAGTACATTCTAAGTGAAAGTTGTTGCATAATGAAACGAACAAGACCGATAACAAGCTTTTTTCAACTCAAAGAAAAAAATTAAAATGACGAAAAGGATTGCTCTAAAAAGAGAAAGTTAACGTTGTCTGAAGAAAACGAAGTAGAGTCTGCAAAGCAGCATTAGTCACATCGGACTATTATAATAAAATTAAAAAAACTATTAAAATAAAATTACCTTCTGAAGGTAATTTTATTTTAATTCATAAGAAAAACTGCATAGCATTACATGAATAAAGTGTTTAAAAACGAGATGAATCTAGATTATTTCTATTAAATTGGTTCGGATTAAAAAGTAGAAAATAAAAAAGACTTCTGTTTATAATACCCGAAAATTGCTGTTGCTCTCTCAAATAGATATTTATATAAATTCTAAAGCAGCTAATAAAATTAAAAATAAATATCTTTATAGATACATCTTTATTAATATAATATCTTTACAGTCTGACCACCGATGAGATTGAAAGTCAAACATCCAGTTTACAGGCGGAAATGGAAGTATCTATTAGCTTTCAGGGATGTCAGCTTTTGTAGATGTGTGTTAGCCTCTAAATTAAGCAGTCACACTGAAATGAACGGAACACGCTCATCAGATATTTGATTTCCCCCTGATTTGGATAGGCTGGTTTTGACAAGACGTTGCTAGAAAATTTCACTTTAAATTAAATGGAGGGAAAAGAAAAAAAAGTTGAATTTTCCATAACATTAAAAAAATAAAAAATTCTTTGCTTTTGTTTTGATTGACACAAGTATCGGAATTGGGGCACCCCATTCCAAAGTATGTAAGATTCACCTCCCTCTTATTTTTTTTAATACTAAAAAAATTTACACACACACACACACACACACACACATATATATATATATATATATATATATATATATATATATATATTTATATATTTATGTATAAAAAAGAAGACCCCCCCCCCCCCGAAAGTCGGGTCTAGCTACGCCTTTGCTTATGATCTTGTTTAAATGTAGTTTTTTGCCAAAAGTAACTAAAAGTATTTCCCAAAAGGCAAAAAGAAAAAAAAAGCTTGGTACTTCCAAATAACTTGTTTGCATGTTTCTTAGACTGAACATAGCTGCTACTAGAGTTGACGAACAGTGTTATTATTAAGCAATCACGATTGTTTATCGTTCTCATTTGACCGTTTTTGTTGTCCGTGCCTTTTTCAGCTTGGACCATGGGCCTCTGCAGCACTACCGCCCACCGTCCTCTGTAGGCGCGGCTCCGAGCACTGCCTCCTGGAATCCGTTTCTTCTGGTCGGTGGCGTCCATGTCCTACACACACGCACACTCATATAAACACACACACACGCTCATACACAAGCCTTTACACACATACACACACGCCTACGTGCTTACACACAGGTCTACGCACACACACACGCTATACACACGTAACCGCCCTGGAGGAGGCGCAGGCTTGGGGGGACAGGAGCCGTATCTAGGAACAATAGCCCCTAATGAGCAGGGTCCTGTCGCAACTCGTGATTGTGAAAAGCATAATCTGAATTCAAAATTTCAGAATTCAAGTTAATTTTAATTTAATCTTTTCGTTATTTTACACCCATCCATATCATTTTCCTCCTCCTATTTTATACTAGTAAAAGTATTATATTTTAGGTAACAAAAATTAGTATTTTTCGTCCTTTAGATGTAAAAACCCATATTTGTAATAATTAGGCTATTGGAATCATAGTGGATAGTGCATCGGATTTTGTGCTCCGAGGTTTTAAGTCTCAATGTAAAACGTTAAAAAAATCGTACCAACAGCATTGGGTAACATTCCTTTTAAATTACAGGCCTAAGAATGATGTGTTCATCTCTCTTTAAGTAATTCATCCGTCTATGTTCCATAGAACGGATAATGTGTATTGCATTCTATTTGTACATTGATAAACATTCGAAGCTTCGTTTCGTTGTTAAGGACTAATGCGGAGCAGTGCATCTTTAATTTTACTCGTAATTACAAGGTGATGGGATAATAATGGAATTTTTGAAGGGGAAAAATCGGTGTGGACTAAATTTTGGAAAATATTTTTTTCTGGCTTAAGTTTGCGTATTTATTGCACAGACTACGTAAATAATTTCTTTATTTTGTTTACATATTTATACAGCGATATTTACGTTTGAGAACAAACACTCACAAAGTTGGATTATATATATTTTTTAAAAATGTTAATTATATCCCGCTACCAAAACGCATAGTTGAACCAACTGAAGTATATCAGGATGTTTGGGTAAATATAAATAAAACATAGATTAATTATTTACCTCATTATTTTCTACCGCTAAGCGATCATAAACAACTTAAAGTAAGATAGATTGTGTTTGTTATGCAGTTTCTCTTTTTTTATTAACGTTTCTAAATTCTGGAGAAAAAACCTAGACAAATATAGTAGAACGGTTAATTGTTCGAGAATTAATTAATGAACACATTTGTTTGCTACCTGTTTGTTTATTTTTCAAGATTATGTATCCGATGCCGACCTGAAACGTTTGATTAATTACCTACCTTTATGAATCTTAAAAGATAATTTATAAGATGTTGGTATACTCGCTGCTGTTTTAGAAACAATGCAACGATAAAGATATATTCTGGGGCAAAATGAATACTTGAAATACTTTATAAAATGTGAACGGAGAGTATTATTTATAATGTTTTAAATATTAACTGTTCAAAAATGGTTGTGAAATTGTTATCTTTATTTAATGAAACAAAGATGCCAAACGGTAATGTCAATATGTTTAATGGATGGAAAAATGATTTAATGTGCTGAAAGGACCATATTATTATTATTATTATTATTATTATTATTATTTTTTGAAACAATGTTATTAGATTTGAATTGCTCGTATGACAGAGTTTTAGTACTTTTAAGGTTATAGAAACTGAGCTCATTACATTCAAAATGTGTTCAAAATATAATTTTGGCGCGCATAATAATTAAAATCATTGTACTCTAAAAATAAATTCTTTTTAAGTTCACATGTCATAAGTTGACACGATGTTTTTAAACACGTTATTTGGTACACTATTGCAATAAAAGGACTTGATATTATTAAGGACAACAGTTATAAAAGCTTCGCAACAGAATCATCTTGAGAAAATATTAATAGTTAAATTGTTATAACTTCAAGATTAATTTTGCTACACCTTGATGAAAACAATTCTAAGATTGTAATTTTTTGCCTTTATCCATATTTTTTCATGTTTTCCAGAGGAGTATTTCATTTTCATTTGTGTTCAGATCCGCAAGACGAATCTTAATATGAAAAGATTATAAACACTATAAAGCTTTAAAATACTTGACGTTAAAATAATATTTGGTTCGACTTTTCTTTTTTTCCTCACAGCATAAGAAGAGTTTTGAATGTATTTCGCTCTTTATTAAATGGTTAAAGAAAAAAATATTACCATGATCAAAAATAAATCGGCAAATAACCGTAAAACTGTAAAAGCATTAAAATCATAAACAAAAACTTGCATACGGAGGAAATATTTTCACTTTAATTGTTTTTTTTTCTGATTTACTAAATACTATTATGTTTTCAGAAACTCAAAATAAGAAACAAGTGATATGTAGTTTGGGTTTAAATCCCTCAAAGTTTTTTCCTTATTTTCTAGTAGTTTTTTTTTTTTTTGTATAGATATAAGATTTTGAGATTGCTTTTATTCTTGAAATATAATCTTTAAGATGTCAGTAATGAGATGCATAGAAATGATATGAAAAGGCTGCCTCAAAAGAACATTTTATGGAAAGTTGCAATTCAGTGTAAGAATATGAAACTTCTCTTTAGGCCGTGCTTGAAGGCAATTTTTTGAGAGAATCTTTCTTTTAAGAAAATGCAATTTGAAATAACAGAGAAATTCGACTTTTTTGATAAAGATTAAATATCAAATTTCTTAAATGCGCAATCTATTGAAATACGAATGTTAAGCAGAGCCTGAGTTAAATGAACTTGCATACGTACATAGTTTGTTTTCTTTTTTACGTCAATGCATATATAACTGCATATTAACTGCAACTTTTCAAACTACCTGTGTATTACTGTATTTTCTCCATACTTTTGGATTTTTGTTTTTTATTTTAAAAAATTGTAAAAAACTAGTTTGTTCATTATGAATAATTAAAAATTAGGGCAAACTGTGGGTTTTTCTTGGATTGTCCGATTTTTTTTCCTTTGCAAACTTGTAAGTGCGCGCTTTTTCTTTTTTTTTCTCAGAGTATCGACAAAAAATAATAATAAAAATAAATGAATAAATAAAAAATAATTGAAAAAAGCGGAAATTTTATTAGTGTTTGTACCCAGTTATGACTTTTTTGCCTGAATAAAAAAAATAGTGAATATTTTTTTGAATTTGTATGCAGATTTTAGGAATTTTCGTAGGCATATTGATGATATACGCATATTTCAATACGTATTTTGATGATTTTGTTGTGAATATAATCCGGTGCCTAGTTATAAATAAAATTTTATACTTGATAGTTAAAGAGTACATTAGAAAAGTGCGCGATTGGCAATTATGTTTCGGAAGTAACTTGGAATATTTTGCTAAAAACATTAAATGGTGAAACATATGTTCCCATTTAATTGGGGACCTAATTAAACAATAAATAAGTGATAATAACGTACAGTTACTTTTAACTAAAATGCTACTAATCTTTGCTTTCTCATTGAAGTGCCTGATTTTTAGATTCAAAGAACGACTTAGAAGTCCGCAGTTTTCTCCTTCTTGCTATGTTTCAGAAACGATATCATAAAACTAACGTTCATAGTTAAAGTTGCCTCAAAATTATCAGCAATAGATAATGCATTTTTTTTTAATTTCTGAAGCATACGAGTAACATTCATTCCAAAAAATTTCAAAAATAAATGCAATAGAATCTATCTGGTGTACAAATAAGTTTATAGGGGATTTTTTATTCACGTTTGACGCTTTAATGTGAAAAAATGGTTTCATGTACATTTTTCGAAGTGTTGTCCATCGTTGGCCACTACCTTTTTCCATCTTTCTGACAATTTTCGGATGTTATCTCGAAAAAACGATGCGTCTTTGATATGATCCACGAATCGATCCAATTTTGGATTTCATCAAAAGAGCGGACGTGCTGATCCTCAAGAGTTTGTGCCATCGACGAAAACAAATGGCAATCTGCAGGGGCAATGTCTTGGCTTATAGCGGGTGGGGTAGGTAGGTTTGCAAATTATTACTTTTTCAGGGCATCGGGGTATGATTTGACCAGCTGCGCAACATGCGATCGAGCGTTATCATGTTATAAAATTACCTTGTCGTGTCTCTCCTTATATTGTGACCGTTTTTGCCTAAGTGCTCGGCTCAAACCCATCAATTGAGCTCGGTAAAATTGTTTGGCACTAGTCTTCGTCCAATATAGCCCCCAATTCGGCATCCTCAAACATTTACGGTCGTCCATGGTGCACTTTGTAATTGGTGTTAATATCACCATTTCTAAAGCGTCTACACCAAAACTTACTTATGGAAATCGATAAATATGTTCCCCGTAAGGTTATTACAGCATTCGATTACCTTCAGCTGCGCTTTTTTTTAAATGGAAGCAGAAAAGTGAACTTTTCCGCACATTGTATTTTGTTGCCACAAAAGTTGACGTATTCAGAACTCACAAAAATTATACTGATTTTATTTCAGCGAAATGTCACGTACTGAAAATGAATGCATAACGATGAGGTTATAAAGCGAAGTTAGTTGCAACATTGTCTATTTTGATTTAATACCAGTGATGCCATCTCTTGAAAATCCTTTAAAACTTATTTGTACACCAGATAGTTTTTCTGAAATGCCTTTAACCGAAACCTCGACTAACCAAAGTCAGTTTTCTAGAACTTATTTTTTGATGCTAGTAAGTTTAGTAATAAACATACAAATGATCAATTGTGTTCAAATGTAGTTTTTTTTTTTTTTTTTTTTGAGTGATAACGGACTTTAGTTCTCAAACCTTTTCCTGTTTCCACGGAAGCAAATATTACTTTTTTACTTAAGAAGGAGAATGCAAGAAAGACAGGGCCACCGAGGGCTCCCCATCGATATAAACTTGGATTACTACGATTTTAATCTACGTACCTTGAACAGCCTGTATCCTTATTTCCAACTAGGCTGACATGGCCTCTCGGGGACCGGTCCTAAATAAAGATCAAACACGTATTTTTTTCCTGGATTCTTAAAAAAGTAACGTTTTTAAATGAGGAGCAAATGTATATAAACAAAAAGTGATATCGCAAATTAAACGTAAGTTCTCTAGATAGAAGAGATTTACAACAGAAAACTCATTTTCTGATAAATTTGCTCTGTTAATAAATAGTCTTGTTTTATGATAAGCGAATTAGTCCTTTTTAACTGTAATATACAGGGTTGTTATAATTAAAGTTACAATTTATAAATGCTCTAATTTAATAAGTACTGGTCTGAAGGACATGATATTTTATTAGAACAGTAGAGGGACCACCGAATTTTATTTCGTGAAGTTCCAAAACGTGTTGAAAGATTGGCCCTGTAAAATTTTACACTGTTGTTATGGTGGTGGCTTGTTATATGCTAATAACCAGCATCCCGAAAGAAATAACAACAGAAATGATATATTCCGTCCAAATTCAAAAATTGCTGTTTTATACTTGGAACTAGCGGAGAAACAAGGCGCAGGACATAATCAGTTGTTAAGTGTTTGTTTCATTAAGCTGCTTATTTTCTAATGACAAATCATTGTTTTCTGTGTAGTACGATATTTTGCCTATTAAAATATTGAATTTTCGGAAACCTTTAAAACCTACTTATAACAACACTTCCGTGCTGGACGAACCTCTTTAGTAGGCATTCCTCTTTAAAGTGTCCTGACGACGCATTCTATTGTTATATCTTGGCACTAATATAACGTTCAACCTTCACCTAACAAAGTCGGATGACCTCAGTGTTGTTCTAGTGAAATTTCAACTTATCCTGACCAGTAGTTTTTAAACTAAAGCACTTTGAATCTTAACGACCTTGTAGATGACGAAACAACACTGCACAATAATAAATTACAAAGAATTTCCCTGAAACAAAAGATGTTATGTAATGATACTTTACGTGTTTCCAATACTACTTCCAACGTCAGCTGCATGTCAAAGTAAAGTATTTCGTAACTCAAAAAGAATTGTCATTCCTTGGATATCGTGTCAAAAGCGCGTGATCTTTTAAAATAAGACATATGCTTGACAACTAAATCGAAAATAAAGTATACTTTTGAAAACCGACTTTTATGCTTCACTTGGGAAAGAAAAACTTTAAATAACAGGGGAATTTAACACGATAACTTTGAGCGTTGTTTTCTTGTCTTTAATACTACAAAATTTTAAATACTTATTTTTCTTACCAAATTCTTGGTTTATGTTAAACAAAATAAACGTAAATTAACGTAAAAACATTTCCGAAAGATGACTTTGAGAGATGGAAATAATTTTGTTCCGAGTTTTCAGGACCTTTTAAATTATTTTTGTATTAATTTTTTAGCAATCACGAATTAGCTTATTGTTTTCACTTGACCGTAGAATGACGTCCGGGTCTTTTGATTACATTTGCTAAGCTTACAATGCAGGCTTCCTTGTGAACCTTCCTTGTGGCCTTTATAAAAGACGTTTTCGACTTTACACAATGCTTTTTACGCGATAATAGTACCCAGCACAAAATATCCAGCATACAGCAAATAATATCCAGTATATAGCACAAAATAACCAGCATCCTCCCCCTTTCATTCATTTGAATTTTGACTCTTTGAATTCAAACTATGGTTCCGATAAAAGTCATTAGTAGAAACAAAAAAAAAAAAAAAAAAAAAAAACCATCGAATGGGGTCCCATCGCAACATTATTTATTATTTTTGGCAGTAAATTTAAGTCTTCACAAAAAAGTGGAAATTTTCACTTTTTTTTTCATGGGGTAAAGTGAAAAAGTAAAATATTTTTCTAATGAGATATTTTCTATTCAATTATAAACCACATTTTTGATCAAAAGAATCAATAAATAAAAGGTTGAATGAGTAAATGAAAAGATAATCAAAAATAACCGAATAATTAAATGAATAAATCAATTAATATATGTAACAAAAATAATTTTTGACTTATATAACAAAATGTTACAAAATGAGTACCATTTTTTAAAAATTGCCTATATTACAAACTGCTTTAATCTTCAGCGATATTTTTTTCTGACTGGAATAGATTACATATGGTACTACATAGTTTAAATAATACCAGAGAGGTGGAGCTAAAAACAGAGTAAATATTTCACTATTTCACTTTACCCCGCTATTTCACTTTGCTACATGTTCCCCTACATGGAAAAAGACGCAAAAATGTAACACCATTAATAAATACCATAAACACGATGCTATAAATATTACAATTAAACAATTAAAATACAACGAAAGATCTGTTAATTACATTTCTGCTAAATAAACATTTCACTGTCTATGACGAAAAATTCGCATTGTTGTAAATAATTTTCTAAATAAGTAATGAACTCTTCTTAATTAATGATAAAGCTGAAAAAAAAAAAGTCTGGATATCTGTCTCTCTGGATCTCTATAATAGATGTCTGTTACGCGCATAGCGCCTAGACTGTTCGACCGATTTTCATGAAATTTGGCAAAGTTAGTTTGTAACATAGAGATGAGCACCTGCAAGGGATTTTTTGAAAAATCGATTTTTTTTTCTATTCCAATTTTAAGAACATTCTACCGAGCAAATTAACATAACGTGGACGATTAAATTACCAAATTATCATAACGTGGAACCTTAATATGGGCGTGCATATTGGCGAAAAAATCATCATCCATTATTTGTAAATATACAGGCAAACCAAATGACCTTTTAATTATCTGCTACGGGCAAAGCCGTGCGGGTGCCGCTAGTGTATGATAATTGTTTTCTACAAAATGAATTTGCATTTCAGATTTCAGTGGAATCCCAATTTCCTTATGAACTTCGCATATTTTTTGTAATGTTATAACCGTATTCCCCAAACCTAACGCACTATAACAAGTAGCTTTTGGTTTTTCTTTTAAAGCATCTGATGTTTGTTAGATTATTCTTCTTTTCTTGCTAAACGTTTCCGTCAAAAATACCATTTTATGTGCCCCCCCCCCCCCCGGAAATATTGTTCTCGGTTATATATTTTGCTCTATAGGTCGGAATGCTGCCAAGTTTAGTAATCAGGTAAAATATGTATGTAAAAATAGGGGTTTCAAATCAAAAGTTTAGAATTTATGTTATGTTTTAGAATTTATGAAAGAATTTATGTTTCTTTTATGTTGTATGTGTCCTATTATCAGAAAGAAGCATACTTTAATCTATGTCGACCAGTACCTTTATTTCTTTCCTACAGCGTATAATAGTTGAAAATTTTTGTTTCGTTTTTTTTTTTTCTTTTTTCTAATCACTGTACATTTTAAAAAAATTAAATGGAGCATATGCACACTTTAGAAAAAGTGTAAGGTTATTAGTATTAATGGGAGTAACGTTACACGAATCCCATTCCTGTCATTTCCTCTCTTAGTGCAATAAAAATGTTTTTTTTTTATGTTCAAGTAATTAAATATTGTATATTAAAATAACTCGTGTATATTGCTTGTTAAAGAGCATAATTTTTTGCTAATATGTAACCTTACGCAGAAATAACTGATTCTTTATGCTATACTAGTGGCACCCGCACGGCTTCGCCCGTAATAGAAAAATTAAAGGTCTTTTGGTTCGCTTGTATATTTACAAATAATGTAAGGTTAATTTTCTCGCCAATTGGCTTGTACCGACGTTACAGTTCCACGTTATGATAATTTCGTATCTCGCCAATTGGCTTGTGCCCATGTTACGGTTCCACGTTATGATAATTTCGTAATTTATGATAGTTTTTTTTTCTTAAAATTGGAATAAAAAAAGAACCACATCGAATTTTCGAAAAATCGCTTCGAGGTGCGCACCCCCATGCTACATACTAACTTTGTGCCTAATTTCATGAAAATCGGCCGAACGGTTTAGGCGCTATGCGCGTCACAGACATCCTAGAGACATCCAGACATCCTCCGGACAGAGAGACTTTCTGCTTTATTATTAGTAAAGATTTACATTACCACTGTGTTACCTTCCTCAAGTAATGTGTAATTTTACATGAGTTCTTTCAGTTCTCCAAAGTAGTGAACTGCCACTAATTTTATGGAGTAAATGGAGTATTTTTTTATTTCGAAAATAAAGGGGGGAAAACACGACAAATACTTTTAGCTTTAAGTTTTCTACCGAACTAATTATTGTAAATTGATCAAAGCTGCCTCTCTATAACAGTGCTAGAGCATATGTTTAAATTATGTTTAAAAATAGAAAATTAACACTTTAGAAACAAAATACTAATCGCAAACCATATACTTTGTGCATTGGAACATTTATAACTGTCATGGTTAAACACATCCTAAACGCTTTTAAATGCGATTGCTTTTCGAGAAAGTAACTATTAAGGAGTCTAAGTTTTAAGCAGATAATTAATCAAATGAATGAGTTCCACTATTTGTGTAATTACTGCTTGTAAGGATTATTTAACTACTTTTGACGTTGGATCACACTTTCAGTTAATTAGATGGTTTAGTTAACAAGGTTTGAATTAGCTATTGTAAAATCATCAGTGTTATTTTTATTACGTTTTAGAAGTATTCGTGTATTTTGTGTTCCATCAAATGTGATATTATTTTGCTATTTTTTTTTATTTTTACACTTGTAATCTTTCTAGAGTAAGTACTAATATTTAAAAAAAACTATCCTTTTACTTTTATTACATATCGCTATGAGTTTACTTTTTTATCACTTAAGTGATTGCATGTGATTCATTCGCAATGGAAATCGAATTTCGATTTGAAAATGATTAATATTATTAAAAAATATTCATTGACTGTAAGCACTATTTTTCAAACTTTCCTTCGTATGAAAAGTGTGCAAAAACTAAAGAAATAGCTCCTTGGTTTCTTATGACATCTTGTAAAAAATATTACTAAAAGAAGCAATAACAAATGGTGATGTACATACTATAGTTGCTGTATAACTTTTACCCCTGAAATTTACTTAATATACTGTGGCGTTATGAAATTAACAATGAAAGTTATGAACGTAAAAATATATAAATTTCTTTGTGAGCTATGATTCGAGTTCCACATTTTTGTGAAATTTAAAAAGAGACAACACGCAAGGTAATGTTTTTTTTTAATCTTGTATAAGTTATATTTCTTTCGAACTGTCGTCAATGCACAATGCGAAATCATTAATTTTATGGGGTTTTATCTTCCTTTTTTGAAATCAAAAGACGCTTAATTATATATTATCAGAATAAGCTTTTGTTCATTTTTTATATTTTGAAAATACTTTAATATAAATAGAGAATCGTTTTATATTTTACTCCAATTATGCTCCAAATTGCATCAATAATTCATTTCATTTCTTTTTGGACATGAATGCGTGTAAATGTTTTCTTACGATTGTATAAACCATAACTTTTTATAATATTGCAATTACCTTTGTTTTCACTTCTTTTTCCTTTGATGCTAAAAAAAAAGATCTTTCAATATTATTATTGTTACTATTTTAGTTATTTACATTTTTAGTTTTTTTTTTTTTGGTTTCTCGCATTTGCAGATAATTCCGGTTTTTCTTTCTAACACGAAAAATGCCGAAATTCATTTAAAGTTTTTTTTTGCTTCATTAATGGTAATTTATTACCATATTGATATCGAAACAGCAATTACTGCATACATTAATTCGCTAATATAGATTTAGTTTCTAAATCTACTATGAGTCTTTTTATCATTTGCTTATTATTTATTTATTACTTGTGACTTTTTTAACGAGTTATTTAGCTTTAATATTTTAATATTGAACCAATAGCTATGTATTATGCTGATTACTTGAAATGTAAAGAAGTAATCGTATACATTATTATCATTAATAAGGTTTGGTTTTAATTTAAGTAATTAAAACTTTTTTTCGTTCAATACGAAACACACTTGTTTACTTTCAAACTTAAGCACAAAATGAACAGTGAAATATTAATTTTTACTCGGCTTTTTGATCTAATAGTATTCGTTGTATATTGATTAAAATTCTGCAGTACGTACAGTTTAAAACCGATGACAAACCTCTTTTTTTTAATATTATCATTGTTCCTTCATACATTAGATTTACCCGAAGATTGGTGAAACAAGTACTGACTTTTTGAACAAAAAGCCTTTTTTTTATTAGACACAAAAAAGAAACTCCCTATGCACCTCATAGTATCACATAGGGCCCGAAGGTAAGAGGCACAACAATACAAAATACACAAAATAAAATGAGCACAACATACAAACAATAAACAACGAATAGAAAAGAAAAAAAAAACACACACACACACATACAAAAAGGTCAAACAACTGAATAAATAAAACGTTTAAAAATAGAAAAAGTCTCGACACTCTGAACCAGAGCAGAAGGAACAGGAGGCCAAGAAACGGACAACTTCCTCAGCTCCCGTATAAGAATTTCTCTCTGGGGGTTAAAACGATTGCAACGAAACAACAAGTGTTCTGGATTTTCAATATCCTGTCCACAATCACACACGTTACTAGTAGAAATATTAAATTTATACAAGTACTCTTTGAAATTACCATGCCCAGTAAGAAACTGAGTGACAAAAAAATCAGTTTTGAGATGGAAAACTTACATTTATACACAAGTACTAACTCCTGGAAAGGGGCTAAAAGATACACAGATCAGATTAAAAATCTGAACAATTATTTAATCAAACAAACTTTCTTAGCTCTACCAATTACACAAAAAAAAAACTTGTGTTTTGAATGATGTCACAACAGCCCCAATCTCATCTACTTATTGAGTGCATTTTTCGTGTCGCACGCGGCATTTTTCGTGTTAGAAAGAAAACCAGGAAATATCTACAAATGCGGGAAAACAAAAAAACTAAAAATGTAAATAACTAAAATAGTAACAATAATAATAGTGAAAGATCTTGTTTTAGCATCAAAGAAAAAAAAAGTGAAAACAAAGAATTACTACTTAAGAAAAGATAGATCTACATAAAATTTAGTTACTTGTCTTCAATCAAAAAATAAAACTAAAAGGTTGCTTAATATATCTAGTAAAACAATGAGCTACAAATTACGACCTGGATCACAGTAACTAACAGTGTGTTGAGATGAAATAAAATTATGTTTTTGGTACTTTTAAAATTTCCAACAACCCATAAAGAAAATTGTAATTCTTCAAAAAGTAACTTTTCTGTTACACGCCTTTTACAGTAAAAACTTTAAGGAACAACTCATTTAACAATTATTTTTAATTTCATCAAAAATATATCTATTTAAACCTGCCAACAATTTTTTAAATAATAATTTTTATTTTAGTATATTTTTGGTTCAGAACACCTCCGTGGCATGTTCCACACTTTGTGTGATTGTTTATGTTGCTTAATAACTTATTTAATTTAAAGTATATAGTTATTTATTTATTATTCCTTTCACAAGTGTCTCAAATACTAATTGTTTAAGTGCATTTAATTTCTTAATATTGTGTTTTAGTTCGTTTTAGTAGGATAAGGAATCATGTCACACAATAAATGCTCACCTCCGTTACCTAAACTCAAAAGGCCATTCGCCATTAACACGTGGCAGTAATGACATTAAATTTTATTATCCATGTTACAAGGAAGCCCCCTTGTTTATTTTCATCCGTAGTTGAAATAGTGGGATTTTTGTCGAAAAACAAGAAGATAGATTCTGCTTTAACAACTTAGTGTCGTTATTCTGACTTCTCACCTCCGTGAACTTGAATTTCAGGGATGTAAACTAATGAAAAAAAAAGCGAACATGTTTTCATATGCTTAACATGTGCAAATTGTAGCAAAGAACAAAAAAAAAATCCCCTTAAAAATATATCTATTATGCCTATATTAATAAAAAATTCCTCACCTCCGTGACAGACTTTGTCAATGTTATTATTTCTAAGGTGAAAATAAGTGATGGAGGAGAAATACATCAATAATAGGCATTCTAACAAAATTATAAATTGCCAGTAAATCCTCAAATTTACTAAACACTTTTTCTTAACATACATTTGAAACTTTTATTAAGAGAGCTCAATATTATATTCCCACTAATCATTAACATAGCTGATTGTTTGCACAATTAACAAAATTACTACTTTGATATTAAATTGACCTCGATTTTTAAATATTAAAAGTTTTTTTTTTTCTTTTTTCCCCCGTGAACAAGGCATTTATTTATTTATTTATTTTTTTAAATTTACGAGTAAAATAATTGGAACTTAGCTGGGCCATTGTTTATGGTTTCTTCTAGTAGGTAACACTTTTTCATGTAAGATTGAAAAAAAAACGACTTTGAAGTTGATAAATATTTGCGTTCAAAAGTAACGTTTTCTGGATAATGACCCACAAGTGATTATTTAAGATCAGTTATATTTTCAAAAAATAAAAATCATTCACAGTATTTGCGTTAACATGAACATCGAGTTAACGATAAAACACCGTTTGTTATTTTAGTTAAAATAATGATATTTAACAAAGTATAACTTTTCTATTGCCTTGTTTGTTTCATTAAAATTGTAAATGTAATCACAAGAAAGTTTGACCTTTCGAATGGCATATGGAATCTAACCATAAAATTCCTTGTTTGCTGAACTAAAAACTTCTGCGCAAGATTATCATAAGAAAATATTACAGTTGTGATAATTTAAAATTCAGCACAAATTAAAAAGGAAATTTAACTTTGAGCGGGATAAATTTTATAAGTTTTATCCGCACAATTTTGATAAAACAATACACTATATTCAATTTTTGATGTTCATTTTTTGTTCTGTCCTTTAAAAAGGTACAGTTACGGGTAAATTACATTTCACTGAAAATTTACTGCAGCATTTGCAGGAAACAGAACTAAAGAAAAAAATATTCATGATAAAAATCTGAACAACATCAAAAATAACCGTAATCAAGTGAATTTATTGCCTTGAATAATAGCCCACACTTAATGTTTTAGCTATTAGTATGATAAATTCTCATACTTTTTTGCGTTGATAAAGAAAATTTAAAAATGTCTTGCCTCTAGGCTATCTTGGGTTAGAAAGTCATTATTTATGACATTATCCCACCGCATTTAGTGTTGACAGAGTGTTCTTCGAAAACGAATGAAACCTATTTGTCACTTTGCATTGAATGCTGAAACTATCAACTCATAACCGTAGATCCTGTTGCAGTAAAAGTAACTAAAAGAAAAAGTGATTTATTAAAACCAAATGAATGCTGTAATGCATTTTATCATGCGTATAATTCTACTCTTTTTCAGTAGTTTTTAAAAGATAAATCCTACCATTCTTAGTTTTCAAGGATTCTTTCTAAGGGCAAAATTGTTTTTGATGATGTTCAAATTTCCAACTGTTTGGGTGTGAACTTACAGCTCAACAAATACACCTTCAAAAAGTAATTGGAAGTTTTTATTTCCTTACAGGAAGAGAAGTTGTCACTTTGAAAAAAATCACAAATTTCGTGCTAAATTACCTTTTTACTTCCTTTTACCAAAAAGGAAGTATTGTATTCGCGAAAAAAAATCCCTTAAAAATCGGCATTAATTTGAATTCTGGCCCTTGAATAAAAATTAAGTTTTTTTTTTTCAACCCGACCACACGTGGATAGCCTAAGAACGTATAGACACCCGAAATATCCATTTTGACAATACCCGAGTTAATTACAACGAGTTTTCTCGCGACGTCTGTATGTACATATGTATGTGCGTATGTACGTATGTGCGTATGTATCTCGCATAACTCAAGAATGGTATGTCCTAGAAAGTTGAAATTTTGTACATAGACTTCTAGTGGGGGTCTAGTTGTGCACCTCTCATTTTGGTTGCATTCCGAAGCTCCAAAGGGGGTCTTTTACACCTTTTTGTTGGGAAATCATTGTTAATTTCAACGCAAACCCAAGTGGTGTTATAAATTGGCAAACCCTTGGCCATACATCGCAAAGCTTTTAGTCGCCAGCTTGGCGACAAATTTGTTGGGATTTTTTAAAATCTGGTTTTAATTTAGCCATTATTGCCAATATTTAGACAATTTACCTTTGAATCACATTAAAATTGCCAATATTGCCAAAATTAATCTGTATAAAACTTTTTTTTTCTTCAGTTAATAACAAACTCTGGGTGAAAATATTTGAAGTGTTTCTTTGCTTATTCCAAGTCGAAGGCACTATTATCATTAAATTAGCGTATAGAGAAGTCATGTGATGCACACACCAGTTCGTTTATTCACCGGGTAATAAATTTTGAGTAGGTTTTATGTCTATCTGTAGGTCTATATATACCTAAGAACTCATAGAAAGTTCACTTATCCTTTGTGACTGTCCACGAGTTAAATATTAAGACTTTTATCGTGACATCGGTATCTCGGTGTGTATGTGCGTATCTATTTACTGCCGTCTCGAGCAGAGACGGCGGTGATCTATTTTCTGTAACTCAAAAAACGGTACACCAAGTAACGGTACACGGTAAGGAAAACAGAAATATTTTCTGTAGAGTGTATTCTTGTTGTGCACCTCTGCTACTGAACATTGATTGCATTCGGATGTTCTGAAAGGAATATTTTGCAAGTTTTATGATGTCAATGCAGACTGTATTGATGTTATAAAATGGCAACTACTTGGCAATATATCATCAAGGTATTAGACAACACGTTTTTTTCGCTTACCTGATGATATATTGCGGTGTTGATGAATAGGACTCTACATACACTAATAGACGGCAAATCTGGGTCTGCACACCTAATACAACACCGCTATAACTCAAAAAGTTTCGATTTTGAGTTATATAGATGTCCTGCTGCATTTTTATCAGTTCTAGTAAAATGCAAAACAGCCAGGATTGAAAAAAAAAAAAAAAACCTTACTTTCCAGATTTGTCAGTGTGTTACTTTCAAATTTAAGTTAAGCCGTATTACATTTTAATGTATTTTTCTCGAAAAGTTGTGTTTACAGATGTGGAAATGTTTTACTAAGTATGCAATCTATGGCCATAAAATCAATAGAGGCAGATATAGGAACGAAATCGAGTGTTGTTAAATCATGTTATTTCTCCACTCACATTACTTTAATATTTTGCTGAGAATTTTTTTTTCAATTTTATTTATTTATTTATTTATTTTTGAATTATATTATTTATTTTGCCTCAGTCAAAACTCTATACTGATTGTAATTTGCCGTGTGACTCAAATTTATATCACTTGATTCACAGCAATACGTGGCAAATGGTCCTTAATTCTTGAGTCCGGCAAAATAGTGGTCTTATTGGTAGATAACGATTCCCTGAGTCCATTGTATGCCAAAAAATCTTTTTGCATTTTGTTGGCTCTTTTACGCTTTATTTATTTATTCGTTTTTCCCCCTCCTTTTTTATGTGCGATAAATGTCTTTCTTATCTAGCTGAAAAACTTTTAAGTAATATTTATCTTTATTGTGTTGGATTATAGAGATTAAAAAGTTAAAAAAAAAGAAAAAAACCTTACGTGTGTGTGTTTTAAGTAAAAAATAAAATGTTATCTAATTTATCTCTTTTTTGTGCATATGTGAGTTATCACATACCCTACAGTGGACTTTTTTGGATTGCTGTCTCAATAATACTTTATTTTATATATTTTTAAAACGTAATTTTCGTGTTTTGAATATTTTTTATTACTAATACGGACACTTACTCTACTCCAACCATACATTTGATGCTAATTAAAAATTATTTTGCATGTTTTTATTAGGGGAGAGTGTTGCACCTTGGGACATTGCTAATTTCTAAGAATCTATTTTTAGCATTCATGTTTTTTATTTGTAAGCTGTAATAGTAACATTCACCACTAAGTGGTGCCAAAGAAACAATAAGCATCAAAAGAGTTAAATCGATGAGTGTGTGAGAGAAACATAATTTCATGACTTCAAAGTATATATTTTCTTCTTTTTTATTTCATTTTCCGTCTTTGTATTTGTAATACCAAACAGTAGAATATCATTTTGCTATAAAAGAGAATTACTTTAAATATTTTGGTTATGAGAAAATAATGATCGTGCATCTAGATATATTTCGGCATTGCTTCGAAAAAATTCCTTTTTTATTGACTCGTAATCAGAAAATCAGTAATATAGGATTTCTATTCATCAAACTAGACATGTATACAAATGAAAAATAAAAAACAACTATAATTATAAATAAACATAAGCGTTGTTTGTCATGAGTTAGATTAAATTTCTATTTCAGGAAACAACGGATTTCAATTCTTCTCACGATCTCAAAACTCACTGATTCTATCTCCGCTCTAATTTTCGAAAACAAAATTAATCATTGTTTCTGTCATGATTAATGAGACAGAAAAGCAAGAATGAAATATTGGACTCGAGAAACAAGCACATTGATTTTTTTTTCTAATTTCTACTTTGTGCATATGCACAAAAAGCAGAATATAAACTTTTCTATCTTTATTTTCGTGAGCACTAAATAAATAAGGAAAAGAGGATTATAATAAAAAATGTTGTGTGTTTTTGAAGCATATGTTTCAATTTGGGATTGCTGATTTAACTTTATCTTTGTATGTGTTACATAAACGGCGCGATAATTACTGCCCAAAATTTAAACGTTTTCTTAGTAAAATATTATTAGTAAAAAGTATTGCAATGGAGGAAAAGGACATATAAATATTACTTTGCTTCCTCTTAGTACGTATTACGGACTAAAACTTTATGTAAAATAGGAGGGGGTGGTCCAAAGCGAGTAGGTCGCACAAAGCGAGTAGGCCTTCGTATGCCCCCCCCCCCCTATGGTTTGTAAATGGCGATGCATGCGTACCCCGAGTTTAAAACAATCCCAGCGACGCAACAAAGAAATGGCATGGCGCAACCAGACTTAAAATTTTAAAAAATTATACTTTTTTTTTTAAACGAAGTTTTGTAACTTGTGATTAGTCGAAGACCAGCATATTTTTTTACTGTCAATAATATTACGTTATTCTGACAGCATCCACCTACAAACTACGATGGTCAGTTCGTTTGTTTCTTTTTTAAATTTCAGGTTATAATTATTGAAATGAAAAAAAAGAAAAAAAAACGTGCCTTTGTGCAATGCGGGCATAGGATTTAATCATATATGTATTTATAATATCTTGACACATGTGTTTACTTAGTTTTTTCTATTTCAATAGGGTAAGTTTAACGTTATAAAGATATCTTTTAGGATGGCAACTAATTAGTCTGTTAATGTTAGAAGTTATTTCTTCATGTTTTATAAATAAATGTGATGACTTTTAATTAGATAAGTACAACTTTTTTATGTATATTTGTTATAATGGCAGGTAGTTAGTCAATAATTTTAATCATTTATAACTTCATATTTGCTTGGCAAATGTAACAAATCACAATTAGTTAAGCTTACCCGCCTTGGCCCACCTGGTAGAGCAAAGCGGGCTATTCAAGTGTTTGTAATATTTGATAATAAATAAATATTGGTTTTAAAATAATGTAAAAGTCACTTTTTATTTTGAAGTTTAAGCACCTTGCAAGGAAATGAAACCGAAATTGTTGCGATTAAAATCCAAAAACTATAATTTTCGTGCGTTCTTCGTAAAGCAACCCGCTTTGGGCCACCCACCCCTATATCAAGAAAATTCATTTAAAACCATATACAATATTGTGCTCAAAATAAATGTTACCGTAGCATCACACTAATACGTTATAACAGAGATCTTTCTTTAACATATACCTCTGGTTAGATCCTATACTCCCAGAATATTAACAAATATATTGTGTATGCTTTATGTTACATAGAATCCTGCGTGGCCTGAATTCAAAATAGGACTAATTTCTTCCTCTACGAATATGTTTGCTGTTATAATTAGATTTCAATTTCAAAACAACAACTGGAAATATTTAATCTTTGGCAAATTTGGTTCGAGCAAATTAAAGTTTTCGAAATTAAGGATCATAACTAATTTTGAAATTTTCTTTTTTCCCTTTTGTAATTTTTAGAAATCGTTGTTGATTACTTCCTAGATCTAAAAGTTTTAACTTGACGTTCATTTCAGTCTCTTCAGTTTTTTATCTATGCTAAATATCCTGGGAAAAGAACACGAAATTGCACAATAATACACAAATAATTCGAGACCTGAGCAGTAAGACGTAGGCACATTTGTGTTACGAAAGTATTAAAAAAGAATTTATGTTTTTTAAAACAAACAAAATCCTAATTTAAAACTTATTGTAACTTAATTCATTTAAATATATTTCACGTAGGAAATTCTTGATATGTAGCATGCATTTTTTTTTAATTTAGAAAAGTGGGAGTACCGAATAAATTCAAGTAGACCAGTATTGCCCAATCTCTGACCCGCATGCCATATATGGCCCGTAAAGCTGTTCTTTGTAGAATGTCATTGTATTGAGTATCAAAAAACGAAATATATATTCAACCTTTCAAAAACACTGATCAGCCTTATTCAGTGTTATGAATTTTTTTTTTATTTTTTTTTTGCAAATTTGAAGTAGATTTAATAAATTTTGAGTCTAAAAACATACATCAAGTACGTATCAATAAAATAAACACTTAAAGTACTGACGGTAGCAATTTGTGGTCTGTAATTGTCTTTCACGTATTTCCTTGATTTCTAGAAAATAATTAAATAAATAGTTAAATTTGTATTTGTTCTGTCACGAGAAATTCATCTTAATATAAGGTGTGCCCCCTTTTTTGGATGTAGATTAGCAAAAATTCACTAGAAACTGATTTTATTGCTATCAGAAAACAAAACTGATGATAAAATATTACCAATAGGAAAATTGTCTTCAACAAGCAACAGTGTAGCAAAAATTGTTACATAAGAATCTTGTTAAAATTTCCTTATCTTATTTTACAATAAAACTTTGTTTCTTCTAGTAAATTAGTTGCTAATTGTTCTTAAAAGCCCAATTTTTGTCGTTGACGAATTAAAAAAAGAAAATTTTCTTTATGTACCGTCCTTTCCATTTGTGATTTGATTACTCTCGAAAAGTTGATTGTATCCCAATACGGCCATGAGCATTGATAGGAGTCCAGCATTTTTATTAAGATATCGACGGATCGGGTGGACGGGTATGATCTTGTGCTGCATAGGGGAGACTGTTTTACCTTGCGCTATGCCCTCTAATTAGCTAGCGCTTTTACCTAGTGAGAAATCACGGTACTAAGTCAGCCATGAGTCTCTCCACCTGCCAGAATTAGTTGTAGGCTAAAGCTCCAGCTTTTATGCGGACAGGTTTGTGATTTTTGCCAACAAAATTAAATAATTCCAGTGTTACTTAAATGAAATTGGACTTTTAAAGACCAGTGTTACCCAACTGATTGACCATTATATCTGCTGCCTATCTCTCGGTAAGTGCATTCAACATTTACTCTTTACTTTTTACTTTGCTGTTAGGTTAGGGTAGCCTTTTTTGTATAAACATGCACTCTCGTGTACCTTGAAACCAAGCTCCATCTTGTACCTTGAACCACTGAATCAAGGTACAATAGGTTGTAGTGACTGTTTTTTATTTTTAGGTAGGATTAGTATTTCATCATGCCTCGAACTAAAACTGGAATCAAGAGTGATCCAGTAGATGTTGAGGCAAAGCAAAATGCTATTGAAGCAGTAAGAAGTAATGATACTGACAAACAAATGACTATTATGAGAGTGCCGAAAAAGTATTCGAAGTGAGCAGATCAACCATCACTAGGCATTGAAGAAAATTGAATGAAAGTGGATCCAATAAACTTGAATACAACGTAAGTTATGCAGTTAAGCAAGTAGAAGAGGTCTGTCTCAAGGTACACGATCATCATGTAACATGGACCACATTACATAAAATTTGTGAAAAATACACAAAACTAGAAAAATATTTTTTTTTTTATAATTCGAAATATTTTTTTGCATATGCAAAAAGGCTTGAAGTTAAGTTTTAATAACTAAAAACCATAAAAATCACATATTATTTTTTTGAAAACAAAAAAGTTTTAGAAATGGTCCAAGATACAACAAACTCCCCTATGCTGCACAAACTGAACATATGGGCAGAAACTGCACAAGAGTGACTAAAAACTGAAAATAACGACTTAGCGGTGCCTTGAATATAATGCTTGATCTACTCTCTCTCATTTCCACAGAAGCAAATACGGAATTTTCGATAATAGTTTTTAGCTCATAAAATGTGGTTCAATGTGTTTCTATAATGACTACAAAAAAAAAATTATCATTATTTTTATTGTTTGAAACCACTTTTTTGCGTTTATTCAGTCTTTTTGGTCTTATAGAGAGTTTTTGCTCGTAATCAAGCTAAATCGCCTTTCTTTGTTGAAACTGCAGAAATACATAACCGACACTTTGAATTTTCAAATGAAATATTTGTTCCCTATTTTTATCAGTCGTGTGACAATGTTCAAAAGTTTGTGCCAATTGAATCATAAATGACCGAGATACTAGGCCACGAGCCTTAGGGTGGCCTTTATCCCTTACCTTACATTAAACCGTTTGTTGGTGATAGTTCTAATTACAAATATAACTGTCACCAATCCATTTCAAAGTGAAATTAATAAAAAATATTAATTGCTCAACAGAAAAAACAAAGTTCCTTTAATATACTAAGGAAGACAATACATTACATTCAAAAACTTTACCGTCTTTCAATGTAAAATTAAGCTGCAGACCATTTTAACCTTTTCTTCTTATTTCGAGTTTCAGGAAAATATACTATCCTGTCAAAATAAAGAAGAAATAAAAAGGTAACGAAAGAGTGTGATATTCAAAAAATTAAATCTTGAAAGAGCTAGAAGCTGCACTAAACCAAGCTTTAAGTACATATATTTAACTAAAGTTTAATTAAATAATATCGTTAAAGTTATGTACACAATGAGAAGGAATACGAAACTTAAACACGTTTAATTATCCTGAAGTGAGATTTTACAAAGTTTACAGAATTAATCACGTGCGACAGAAAACGCATTCCGTGTGGTGTTATCAAATTAATTAAATTAACACTGTCTTAAAACAGAAGGAGCTACGGAAATGAGATTACTTTAATACATAATGGTTATTGTAATCAACTTGCAGATGTTTAACATTTCATAATATGTAAATAATAGAAATACCAACAGTTGCTTGCTTTTACATATTTATTGTGCGATTTTTTAGCATTAGAACATGATATTGAAAACTATATATTAGCATGGTGTACTTTTCCAAAAATAGTTGTGAAAATGAATAATTTGAAATAACACTGTACAAAACATTTATGTGCTTGTTGCATATACCTAAACCAAAATAGTTCATCACGTATCGCTTTTGTAGTAGTCAAAATCTTCAGATTTAAACAGCTCATCCTTAAATTCTGCTTTTATTCATCAAACCAATATGAGCCCCTTCTTTTACATTTGCATCACCAAGTTTGGTTTATGTTCTTAAGAAGCAAGAAAAATCACTCAATCTCTAACCCAGAGCTTTCACAAATACAACATCTGACAATCAAATTCGGTGAATATTTGTGAAACATTAAAGTATATGAAATATAAAGTTTTGCTGGGTTTGAAAATAGTCTCCTACCATAAATGTTCACCTCTGAGATATGATATAAATGTCCTGGAAATGTAGCAGGAAGGCGTTTTTTGCCATGGAGTTCAAATGCCTTGTTATGTCTCGTTGGCTGTCAAGAATAGTGTCTAATCTATTTCATTTAAAAGCGAGTTTGAGTCCTGGAAATAGGAAAAACCTGATGGGTTGAAATCTGATGAGTATCGTGAATGCCTCTTTCAATGTCTTGCTAAGCTTAAAACAAAACTTGAATTTGATCTTTCTTTCACACAGTTCAGTTGCTTTCAGTTAAAAACCAACGCACTAAACAAGCCCTTTGTAAAACAATTCTTACATGCCACATAAACTACGCTCAACTGAACAACAT
Organism: Uloborus diversus; assembly: GCF_026930045.1. Taxonomy (NCBI): domain Eukaryota; kingdom Metazoa; phylum Arthropoda; class Arachnida; order Araneae; family Uloboridae; genus Uloborus; species Uloborus diversus. The sequence goes on from NW_026557765.1 coordinate 7,600,253, forward strand.
TATGGGCAGATTGTCAACACCGACTTACTGTTACGTAACGGTTCAGCGTTTTTTTTTCGTCAATGTTGCCACTTCATCTATTTTGACCACCTTTAATGAATTTAATGTCAGATGCTGTATTTCCATAAACAAAGTTTATTATACAGGGTGAGTTTAATTTAATCTGCCATACGAAAGGGGGTGATAAAATAGTCCAGCGGAACATAGAACCACTCATTATCGTGTCCAATCCTTAACCGTATGTTATGGTAGATATAAAGAAAATGAGTAAAACCACCACGATGGAAACCCTACACATTCTTCAAATGCCCTTCGGGATTTTCTGACTGAACAGTATCCCCAATGGGTTGGTCGTAAGGTCCTCATTCCTTGCCACCTAGACCACAAGACCTGACTCCAGTGGACGTCTTTGTTTGGGGATTCTTAAAACAAGAAATTTACAAAGCAGAAGTTGCCAGTTTGCAGGGATTGAGCAACCGGATTGATGGACCAGTAGTGAAACTAAGAAATGAAATTTCACTTAGAGCAACGGTTGTTTCCCTGTGCAAAATAAGCAAGAGCATGTATCAGGTGTGGTGACGACTAATTTCATCATATATCGGAAATTTGAAGATTGCTTAAATGTGCTCATTGCTGTTAGTGTAACTGTTTTCTTATAGATTTTTCCTTTGTGAAAAGCACGGGATAATAATGCTTATTTTATTTCTACTTATTTTTATCTCTTGTGTTTTTTCACTTAATAAAATGTTAAAACTATTATTCTAATATAAAGATATCATTTTCTTAGACAAAAAAGCAACATGCTTACGTGAAAAAGAAAATTTGAAACAGAAAAGGGCGACTCTTCGCTGGTTTTCCTTTTCAATGAATGCAGTTTACACTGTTTCAAACAAAAGCCTGAATTTCAGCTGAATTTGAGGCCTAATATGACTTGTTGTATCATCTGAAAGCTTACGAAATGGGTCAGTCTTTGAGAGATTTGCCCGATTGTATTTTATTTGGTTATGCTTGATAATGTCAATTGAAAACTGTGGCACCATTTCAATTCTGATTGTGTCCAATGTTTCAAAGCTTGTAGCTCGCTGTAAAACGCTACTATGTTGCTGGGAAAAAGGTCATTGTGTAGGATTTATTTCGCTCTTTCTACATATGTACTCTACATATGCACTTATTTTTGCGTAGAGTCTACAGAATTCTCAGAAATCGATCGTTTTTTCAGAATTTTTTTTATTTATTTTCCTTATATCTACCATAACTCGGTTAGGGTTAAGGACTGGGCACGATAGTGGGTGGTTCTATGATCCGCTTGGGCTCTTCTGTCACCCCTTTCGTATGGCAGATTCGATCAAACTCACCCCGTATAATGTCAAAAAATGTGCACACTTCAAATTTTCAAATGAGGCCTTTTTTTCTTTTTCCTTTTCTTGGTCTTAGCGATAAATGTTTTTTTTTTCTTTTTAAAGACTTTTAATTGAAAGCAGCTACAGAACTATCAAAGCAATATGACAATGCGAATTTTTATATGAATGTAGCGCGATAAAAAAGTAATAACAGGTAGATCATTTCCCCTCAAACTTTTTATGAAGCACTTTTTTTTGTGGCATTTTGCATGCTATGAAGAATAATTTCACTTAAAAAAGCATTTTTTGTCTGATTTTTTAATGAAAATCTACAAAATGGTAAACATTTTCTGAAGTTTATGAACGTTTATGACGTCATTAGTTTAATGGTTCACTAATTTCATTTCTTAAGTTATTTTTCTATGTAAACAAAAATATTGTTTTACTAGACAACAGCATAGTGATCATTAAAAGTCAAAAGCAACAGCATTTTTTCGCCGATGACTTTGAAGCAAACACATATATTTTTTCAAATAATGGTCACATGGAAACGTTGATGCAAACATTCAAAAATGTTTTGATTTGTTTTTTTAATTTGTTTTTCTTGAAAATTGCTCGAACCAATGTTAACACTGCATTTAAGTACAACTATAGATGAGCCAATATCAGAAAAACTAAATTTGTTGCATATTATGTTCTTGTAAGTGCACAGAAGTAATTATGTTGATTTAATTAGCATGAAGCAATAAAAAACAAGTATTTTTGAAGGTAAACACTGAATAAACTATAAATATTTTTCGTCTTAAGAATCATTTGCGAAAAAATATTTTTTGCTGAAGTCCCTGATGGATTACTTCTATGTACATGACCGAAACAAACATCAATCATATGTTTTATTGATAAACTTTTAACAGCATTTCATATTCCATCACGGCATTTCCTGCCGCATATTTTCAAAAAAGAATTGCTGACATTTTGTTTTGCTTGATCTTTTGCATCAGTTGTTTTGCACTCCAGATTTTCTCTGTAACATGCGTCAGAATGAAATTTCTTTATTTAATGCGCTGCTTCTACTTAAATAATGTTCTATTATTTCTTAGTTATAAAAGAAATAGTTAAGCGATGATTATTCAATGTAAAAGAATACCTTATTTAAACAAATAAAAGACCTTTAAAATAGGCTACTTTTTTTCCTCCAGTGAAAGTGGAACTAAACAATCAGTTTTTCAAGACTATCAAAATATTTTTGATCGCGAAAAACTTTTTTGGGCGATTCTCGAAAAAATTTCCTGCGTAACGGAACGAGTTTTATTCTTTCCAGCTAACCATAGCCTTAAAAAATAATGCTGTTGAAGAATAATACGTGCTTTATACTGTCAAAGAATGACAGTTAATCCCATATTTAATTAATTGTTACTTGAATAAAATTAAAAAAATAGCGTTACGTACGGAATATTTTTCCGAGAATAGCCCTTTTAACAAATAAAGGGTAGATTTTGAAAGTTTGTTGAAAATTATTTCGAAAAGCATGTCGAATAGACCAGAGTTTCCCAAACTGTGGTCCGCGGACCCCCGGGGGTCCGCAAGTCCATGCCAGGAGGTCCGCGATGCTATCCAGCTAAAATGTTAAATATAAATGAGATTGAAGGACGAGTAACGATATTTTAATTCAAAAAGAAATCACATTCCTAATCACAGCAAAACGACAATGCCAGGGTAGGTTTGCCCGAACCATGGTTAATAACTAAAACCCTGATACGCCATAAAAATACAACTCATATGAAAAATTAATACACTTAAAATAGGGTAACAGTGTGCTAACTTCAAAAATTAATTTTTATTAGTGAACTTGTTGTAGAAACTTAGAGATAATATTTTTTATTTCTAACTGAATTTGAAATAGAATTTTACTTCCATAACTCAAAATAATAATGTAAGAAATGAAAACCAGACAAGAACTCTGAAAAAAAAAACAGAACAATGATTAAATTAATTTAAAGAAAAAAAATGCGTATAACTATATTAGAAAAATAAAATAGATTTAACTTTGCCAAATCATTTTTTTTGCGCGGGGGGGTGGGGGTGTTCCACGAAGTTCGTAATTTTTCAGGAGGGGGTCTGCGGAGGCCTGAAGTTTGGGAAACTCTGGAATACACCTTTCATCGACTTCGTTCTTCTTTTTAAATTGAAAGCGTTTTACGATAAATTTGAATGCAAACACATATAGGGTGTTTTTTTTTTTTTAAGAGCTATTCAGAACTCCTCATGCACCACATTTCTCCTTTTCCTACCCTAAAGGATTTAAACTGATCTACGTGTTATTCCAAACATCCTTATACAACGAGAACTGAGTGTTTTTATATATGAAGTTAAAAGTGTATTAACACTAGAAAGACGGAGGGGCCTGAATGGCCCCTCGCATACTTTGATGCTCAATAACTTGAATAATGTCTAACCGAGCTCAATGGAACTTTCTGACTTTTCATTATATGACACTATTTGATTGCTTGCTTAATCATTTAATCATTATCCTCATAGTACTGTAAATATTGATGTTTATACCTAGAAAGACGGGAGGGGTTCCAGTGGTCCCTAATCTACCTTTATCTTTACTAATAATAAAGCTGAAAGTCTCTCTGTCTAGATGTCTGAATCTCTGTATATCAGGATCTCTGTGACGCGCATAGCGCCAGAGCCTATACCGATCGGCCAACTTTCATGAAATCTGGCATAAAATCAGTTTGTAGCATGTGGGTGAGCACCTCAAAGCTGTAATTGCTGTAATTGGCAAATTTGTGCTTTTTCTAACGTTGTTTGTCTTACTTTACACCTCAAAGCGCTTTTTCGAAAGTTCGATTTTGTTATTTTTTTATTCCAATTTTAAGAACATTTTAAAGCGGAAATTATCATAACGTGGACGATTAAATTATCAAATTATCATAACGTGGAACCGAAACACTGGCGAGCAAATTGGCGAGAAATTCATCATCCATTATTTGTAAATATACAGGCGAATCAAATGACCTTTTTATTTTCTACTACGGGTAAAGCCGTGCGGGTACCACTAGTTTAGCAATCAAAAAGCATATTTTTACCTTTCTCCTAATGGTTGCATCATAAAAAAGATACTATTCACTCTATTTTAGCCTGTAACTTCCTCTTTATGCAGATGAATTGATATCCAAACGCTATAAACAGTACGAATTGCTTACCAGCCAAACTGTAGCTATTGCATTTGGAAAGATAACTAACTGTACCTTTTGGCGTGTAAGGACAGAAAAACTGAAAATAATCGTACACTAAGTTTTTATTTAGTCATAAAGGAAGGTGCTTCGGGCATGTGGATGCGCTCTGTTAGAATTTTAAAAGGAATTCCCAGCAAAAATGGGTAGCTGCCACGCTGGCCCCCTTCAGTCTTTTTAGGTATACAGGACATTTCAGTCGATCTAGCGTTAAAACATTTTGTACCTACTGTTATAAAATTTTAATTTTTCGAATTACATTTGGTAATAAGCTAACTAATTTTGCGAGCAATGGCTGATTGATAGCAAAATGCTTTTCAATAAAGGTGTTTTCCATTATGTCCTTAGTCATTTTACAATGTGCTTCGATGCCATGCATATTTACGGAGAAAAATTATGATTATCACGAGCTAGAAAAATCTACGAAGCAAGAAGACAAAATGAAATAACGCTCTTAGAAAGGCCTTAGCCCAAAGTAAGGTTTTCTTGCTAACTACAGACTAAAATTCGGCTTCTCCTAGGCGGGTAAAATAGTCCGTGGGTTCCATTCAGATTTCCATTTGTGTTTAATATTCTGCATGTAACAGTGACACAGGAAGGAAATGCTCGTTATACTACTCGATTATTATTAGTTGTGAGCTACATTTGCTGGTCGCTTCGTTCGTCGCCTGAGCTGGCTCAATGCCGCGAGCGGCGGGTGACATTGGGGTTGTTTCCCTCAGTCAAAAGTACTACTTTTAGTCACTGAAATAGATAGAATAAGCAAAACAAATAACATTGAAACAGAAAGTGCTTTTATTTTCCCAACAGTTATTTTTTATTTTTATTTTTTTTTAATGTTCGGTTTCTCAATCAAGGCGTGGTCTTTATGACGTCACAAATGATGCACTTTGCCGCATCCTTCTAAAGCGATCATCCTTATGATAATCAAGAAAAGAATTAAATATTGTGCTTTACGCTTGCTATCAACTATACCGTTGACAATACACGTGAGTAAAGATGCGATTTAAATATTTTGTTCTGTGAGTGGCAACAGTGAATGGCATTTCATCAATTGTGATGTCATCGGCAGAAACGTAAACAATAAAAGCGCACCGATTAAAGTTTTTTTAAATATTAAACTTATACAAATTAATTAAGAAATGTTCAGATCCTATGTTTTTATGCATGCTCTTTTAGAAAAAAATACTTTTTAAATTTTGAAAACGACCCCATTGATGATTTTTTTCCGGATTTTTTTTATAAATTCATATCTCCGGCCCCTGAAGGTTTTAAAGGGTGATGCAAGGTTAAATTGCTTTCGCTAGACGTCCTGTATCCAGCGGTAACAGTATTGACCTGGTAGACATTGACAGTCCGGAGGAGATAGAATTAGACACATATACACAAACACCAAGAGTTTGTAGTAGTGATTGCACGCAAGCTGTAGTTATTCAGGGAAAAGTGGAAATGTTCATGAGAACCAACGGCGCATACTCTACCAGCGTTTGATAACATACAGATAGCAATGGCAAAGTGGTTCAAATGTTCGTTATGTTAATTTAATACTATTAAATGATCTTAATATGGGGGCTTCCACGGCCAGTGGAAATTTCCATGGATACTTTACGTAACCAATTTTACTTTTAATGACATACAAACTATGATGACAAAACATTCAAACGATCTTAATGTTCAATTATTACAGTTTGATCGTTTTGAGCCTTATGGCAATAAAAGAAAATTGAACATGATTAAAAAATTGACTTGATGTATTTATTAAACCTGAGATCCTACTAAACCTGAGTTCCTGTTATTACTCAGAAAACAAACTCAAAAAGTCACTGCATTAAAACACGATTTTAGAAGTCTTTAAAACATAAAGTTGATTTTTTATGTTAAAAAGATTTGTCATCCCTTATCTGTTCGAGTGCAAATCACTAAAAACTAGTTATTGAAATAATTGTGCACTTGTAGCACCCTGATAATCTACTTTTTGCTTGCTTTGAAAGCTTGCTTATTTTGTTTCCGCTGAAAAAATGACGGGAAAAAAAGTCTAATTCCAGCGCTTCCCTATTGTTTGTATGGAATCCTACACAGATTTCTTCTAATATCTCGAAAACACATATTTGTAGATACTGCGTTTACCTGCCAATGGCAATATACTTCACATAATTAGGACAAACGTTTTGTAAGGCTTCATTAATAACTGAATATGTGCTATTTTCAACCTGTTTCAATTTTCGAGCTTTGTCTTATATTTCATTTACAAGATCTTTGTGAAATTGTTTTCATAAAATAGTTACTTTCATTCTAACCTTGATAAACATTAAAAGATAACAATGTTTGCGATATTAATATCATTTTTAACTAAAGTAGGCAGTAATAGGTTTATTAGTTCTTTAGATTCTTGATATTATACACATGTGCTTTCTTAGCTGTAATCTTATTTTTTTTCTTTAGGTGTTGAAGCATTAAATAAACTAAATGAGTATTCGATTTTGATGGATGTTAGAAAAAAAATAAATGGGAGTTATTATTGCTTTTGTTGTTACTTAAGATGTAATACTTTATTGCATTTTTGTTAAACGATATACAATATAAGAACATTTTCAGAACACAAATTTATTTTGTGATATTAAAAACAAAAGTTTGAAACTATTAATAAAAGCGTTATGTGGGTTTTTTAACATATCTTAGTACTTTTTGAAGCAAATCCTGGCTTTGAAAATCCTTGTTCATTTATTTTGTTGTTTACAATGTAATTTTTATTCTAAATAATCTTTTATTAAATATTTATTATATGTTATTTGCTTAGCATTTCTAAACTTTTTTACTATCTCATTTATAATTAATGTAATTTTTTATTTTAGAAACTTGTTTTTGTTTGTATTTCTTCAGTTACACAAACAAGTCTTCTTAAAGGAAATATAAATAAATAAATAAATCGATCGGGCGGATACGGACTTTAAAATTAAGTACAGATTAAAAAAAAAAAGATTTGCTGAGACGATATCAAGCAGAAAACTTTTTTTACATTCTTCTTTTCTTCATTCGAAAATGTAGGGGTTTGTTTCTACATTCTACTGAAAAACTAAACAAATACGCGTCTCAAAAGAGAATTAGAGCAAGAAAACATGTAAAAAGAAACTGAGTTTTATGTTTTCAAAACTTACACGGAATACGTTTTCTTTGGATACATAAATACTGCCTAATTTAATATTAAGAATAAAATTAATTTAAACAACTCTATGCAGATTTTTATTTAAGTTTGCTAGAAATCACAAAAGGGAGACTTCTAACTTTGCAGACGAATATTAAGAAAGCAAATTATTGAAGTAGTAACTTTTAAAAAGTGAAAGTAAAGCAAGGTAACCAATTTTACGTGATTTGTGGATGGTATTTAGTGAATATTGATCCGTTTTTTCATCGTAAACAGTACTAAGCTTTAGTTGAATTACGTTAAACCAATGCTGATTTATTCAAATTTCGTGGAATCATTCTGAGATTGAACAGAGCATTATTAAAGATTTTATTTGAATATATAATATCTCTGTTTCTAATTTCAACACCCTTTTTTTTGTATAGAAAACAACTTGAGTTTCATTTTGGCGTTTTTATGGCATAATGATGAAAAAATCGTTCAATTTAAATCAAGTATTATTGCATCTACGTACCAAAACAAACTATCAAAATATAATATCGGTAACGCGTTCCAAACTTTTATTATAAGTCACCTTTTTATTCATTTTTATATATATATAAGAGATGTTTCTTTTCTTTACTAACAATAAAGCTGAAAGTCTCTCTGTCTGGAGGATGTCTGGATGTCTGGATCTATGTGACGCGGATAACGCCTAGACCGTTTGTCCGATTTTTATGAAATTTAACACAAAGTTAGCTTGTAGCATGGGGGTGTGCACCTCGAAGCGATTTTTAAAAAATTCTGTTTTGTGCTTTTTCTATTCCAATTTTAAGAACATTTTCCCGAGCAAAATTATAATAAGTTAGACGAGTCAATTACCAAGTTATCATAACGTGGAACCGTAAGATGGACAAACCAATTGGCGAGAAATTCACAATACATGATTTGTAAATATACAGGCGAACCAATTTTCTACTAAGAGCAAACCCGTGCGGGTCCCACTAGTTCAAAATAAATCATTTATTATATTACAAGAAGCAAACAACCATTATAGTCTTTTAGTATTAACAATAAGTCATTTCAAAAATAAATACAGTTGAACTCGCTTATAACAAGCGTAAAAGGACGGTGATAGTTGTTATTATAACCGAAAGCTCGTACAAAAGAGGTTCTTTAAAAAATAATAAAAATTCGTCATAGTTGCTTTTTTTTTCATCTTTTTCATCACTGAAAACCACCAAATAAGTTGGTTACCTTGCTTTGAAATTTCTGAATGTCTCTTTCTTACGTTGTTGCTTTTGAGGAACACACATATACATATACACACATATGTATTTTTTTTTTAATTTTTCTTTATTCCACAAATTAAAACGAGCTGATGTGTGCATCACATGACATCCTTTTACGCCAATTTAATGATAATAGTGCTTTGGAGTAAGCAAGGAAACACTTAAGATTTTCACCCTAGTTCCTTCCGAACCGAAGCAAAAACTAGTATGTTGTGTCCAGCACGAAACTTTCTTCTATATTTTTCTTTTTTTTTTTTTTTCTGATCCCTCCCCATGCTTGACGAGGAAGCAATATTCCCAACAAAAACAAAATGACACATGCAAAAACTTGACGACCATCCCAATGTCTGAATTATTGCAAAAGTGAAGCAAAGAGCGAAAATTGAAAGTTATTTTAAAAGCCTTGCTTGAATTAATTACAAATATTTTATTTGTTAACAAACATAAGATGGCAACAGTTAAAAATTTTAAATCATTGAGATAATATTTCCTATCATTTCCATACAATTAAAATCACGAGAAATACGCAGACGACAATCTATTACGATTTATCTTTCTTATTGTTGCATTAATAAAACTATTTTTATTCGCAAAAAAAAAAAGAAAAAAAAAATTAACACCTCTTGGTGCGATCGGCGTCAAAATTGAACCAAAGCCTGTTTACATATGGATTCACATATATTCCAAATTTCAACCAGAACGTAGCATTACTTCTTGAGATAGGGCACTCAAAATGGAAAAAAAGAACGGGTGATTGCGCTACCCCCTTTTTAGCTGTTGACACAAAAATAAAATCAGTTCTTATACCCACTAAGGGCTACTTGCCGATAAATTTTTCTTTCATTCCGTTCATTATTTCTTGAGATACAGCAGTCACAATTGACGACAAAAAACGTTCTATAGCTCAACCCCCGTTAGAGTTATTGACACCAAAATTGAATCAGCACCTGTTCCTGTTAATACCAACATATGAACCAAATTTTGTTTGATTCCGCCAGTTACTTCCTGAGGAATAGCAAGCACGCGTAACTCGAAAAACGTCCCATTGCTCCACCCCCCTTGGAGGAATTCGCGCCAAAAACTAATGGGCACAAGTTCACATAGGGGCACATATGTGTACTAAATTTCGTTCGATTTCATGCGGTAGTTTTTGTTGTAGAGCGGCCACAAAAAACTGGTCACACACAGACGTGACACACATACACACACACACATACACACACACACAGACAGACAGACATTTTCCAAAAATGGTCGAAATGGACTCAGCACACCTCAAAACGTTCGAATCCGTCAAAATTCGAAATTCGAAAATTTGCACGAATCCAATACTTTCTTCTATATATTAGACTAGCAAAATTACCCGGCGTTGCCTGGGTTAACAATAATTATGAGAAACAATCGATACTTGCATTTGTTTTATGTTTTAAGTGAAAGAACTTAAAACACACCTTTTTGACGTGATTTAAAATCTAGCTTCTTCCTTACTGATAAAACTAAAGTAGCAGTAAGTAAAAAGAGCAAAATAGTATTCATTTAGAAACGAAAACACGAAAGCGTATACAAATTTGAAGAATTTCCGAAATATGAAATTAAACTTCACATGTTTAAAAAGATTTATCAGTTAATACTTATTTTTTTTTTACATGGAGTCTTACCTTCTCTGTATGTCTATTGAAGAACTAACTGTTTAAAAAAATGTAGCCGCGCGCCCGTGATTTCCTTAAACTTGCTTTATTTATTTTGGAAAATTTCAATTATTGTGGGTTCTTGGTGCGATTTAAAATGTTACCGAATTTGCGGGAATCGTTTTGGGATACCTTGGATAATGCTCCCCCTCCTTACTTTGTAAAACGGTATGTTACTAATTTTTGTTAAAGAGATATTGTCGCCATATGCTAAGATACTGTTGGTCACCATAAAATTGCGCTAAACAATTTCAACCGAAATGTTTCCAAAATAAGTAGTAACATTTGGCGATGGTTTGAATTTGTGCACAAAGTCACATTAATGGAAGTTTTTGTGATGTTTATGGATTTGCCTAATTTAGTTGCTGGATTATTTTACAGTAAAAAAAGTTTTTAAAGATTCTTTGATTGACGATATTTTATTTACATGGTGAAAGCTGACAAACATTATTACGTAGTCTTTGACTTCAAAAACCGCGACAGTTGAAAAAACTGCCAAATGCATCCGCTGCTGAAATCTTTTTGCATAAATTTTGGCGAGGTTTCTGCTGTTAGATTGGATAATGATTAAAAAATCTAATCAGCACAAATAATAAAAAAAAACACCACTACACTAAAATTCCGTTTAAATGGAAAATCATCAACCAAATCCAGTTATTATTAGCCAATCTTGGGGGAAAAACGTTACTTTTAAGATTTGACTTGAGAAAAGGCCCCAAACAGTCAGACGAAACACAAAAACATTCAACAATTCTAACTATGAACTGGGAGTTGAGATGATACACTAAATAATGAATTGGGTTGAGGAAAGCCTTCGAACATGGAACAAAAAAATCTCATAACTCGTTTTTCATACAACTTAGAACTTTCTAACAGATGCCATCTTCAGCAGAAAAATAAGCGCTTTCGATGGACACATAATTTTAATATGTGCACGTATTTTTTCACCGTCATATTGGGGCATTTATGTGAAAATTTGGACAAATTAGAATCAAAAAGGAACTATCAATCGGATTTTTTTCGAACTGGACTACAAACCTCCCCAGTACCAAAAAGAACAAACGGTGAAAGTTTCAACCAAATCTGCCGGGTAGTTTCTGAGATCTTAGGGAACAAATTTACCAAACTCCATTTTTATATATATGGATATAGAAGAAAGTAAAAAATAATAATAATAATTTGAATTTTGACATCTGGAATTCAAATTATGTTTTTCGCAATCACGAGTGTGTGTGTGTGTATGTAGGCATGTGTGTTTGTGTCTGTGTGCAGGCATGAGTGCGTGGGCAGTTGTGTGTAGGTGTGTGTTTATGTGGTTGTGTGTGTGTTTGTGTATGTGTGTGTAGGCGTATGTGTGTGTAAGCGTATGTGTGTGTATGTGTTTGTGAGTGTGTGTGTGCGTGTGTGTAGTTATGCATGTATGCGCATGTGTGTAGAATATGGATGCAACCTGGAGACGGCTTTCGCTATAGGAGCAGCATCGTGAGGAGCCGGTCGACGGTGATGCTGCAGAGGGTGCTGGCGAGAAAATAAAATGATAGCACATCAAAACAGTCAAATGAGAACAATAAGCAATCGTGATTGCTCAAAAAAAACGTTTTACAAAGATTTATTTCCCCATTACTTGCAATTTTAATGTGATTCAGTGGTTAACTCTTTAAATATCACCGACATTAGCCGAATTTAAATCATATTTTAAAATTAAAAGACCTCTACAAGTTGGAAAAAATTTTGTCGACCAAAAGCTTGGCGATAAATCGCCAAATGTTTGCGAAATTATAACACCACATGAGTTTGCATTGAAATTAACAATTATTTCCCCCGAAAATGGTGAAAAAGACCCTCTTTGGAACTTCCGAATGCAACCCAAAGGGGAGGTGCCCAACTAAACCTCTCCAGGAGTCTACGTACCAAATTTCAACTTTCAAAGACATACCGTTTTTGAGTTTTGCGAGATACATACGCACATACAAATATACGCACATACGTACATACGCACAGACGTACGTATACACAGAAGGCACAAAAAACTCGTTGTAATTAATTCGGAGATCGTCAAAATGGATATTTTGGGTGTTTATACATTCTATGGCATATATCCAAGTACGGTCGGGTTGAAAAAAAAATTCAATATTCATTCGGGGGCGAGCAGAATGGAAATTAAGGCCGATTTTTCTATGACATTTTTTTCCGAATACAGTACTTCCTTTACTTCGTAAAAAGGATGCAAAAAGGGCATCGCTTGTACTCATGATTTATGATTTATCGCTGACTTTAGTTGACTTTGATACGTTAAAGACAATTTAACCGAGAAGGGATAAGCTGAGCTGGAATTCAATAGAAATGTGATAAAACACAAAAATTTGCTTGATTTAAGAAGGGTTTTCACGTTGAAAGCGAGTTCTGTTTCTTTAGATTTAACAGAACACCAACCAAGTATTTCAGTTTTCCTCGCTAAATCCGTGTTCTCGTTAAATCAGGGCTCGCTATAAGCGAGTTCGACTAATGTGTAAGTCATTTGTAGTTTTTTAAAGTTTTGAGGAAAATTGGCACGTCAAATAAGGCACTATTCTGATCAACAATATTTCATATTATTTTATTTATTTATTTATTTATTTATTATTATTATTATTATTATTGGTATGTTTATTTATTTATTATTTTTATGGAAATAATTATCTTTTCTGTCAATTATTTCTCCTTCTACTAATATATTGAAAATCTCAATTTTTATTCGTTGGCTGCTGAACGATAAAACTTCGTCTGACGAATAATATGTTTTAACTCGTTTTATTCTACTGCAAGTGAAATTCATCTTTACTAATAATAAAGCTGAAAGTCTCTCTGTCCGTATCTCTCTCTGTTTGTCAGGATATCTGTGACGGGCATACGCCTAGACCGTTCGGCCGATTTTCATGAAATTCGGCACAAAGTTAGTTTGTGGCATGGGGGGTGTGCACTTCGAAGCGATTTTTCGAAAATTCGATGTGGTTCCTTTTCTATTCCAATTTTAAGAACATTTTCCCAAGCAAAATTATCATAAGATGGACGAGTAAATTACGAAATTATCATAACGTGGAACCGTAATATGGGCACAAGCCAATTGGCGAGAAATTTATCACACATTATTTGTAAATTTACAGGCGATCCAAAAGACCTTTTAATTTTCAACTACGGGCAAAGCCGTGCGGGTGCCGCTAGTTACATCGAAATTGTCGAAATGAATACTTTTTGTACAGCTTGTCTACAGTGGATATATTTCGACTTTAAAGTAAGAGTTTGCATTTTGAATTTAGTGCAAAAATTTAAATAAAGGTAAGTGTGCAAATATTGCTAAAAAGAAAAAATATTATATTTGCTTAAACTCGACAAATCGTCTTTTTATGTATTTTTATTTCAAACTAGCCGCCTGCGGCGACCAGCTGGTTCGCCTTCCTACGCCATTCACCTTTCTGTGCAAGCAGCCACCTACGGCGGTTGCTTGGCTAACTTGTCATTTACCTTTTTACTTCAAGTTTGCCACCTTCGGCGGCTGTTTAAATAAATTTGGTAGCAGTATTGTTCAATCCATCTCTATCTTTTTTTCTGTGCCATTCACATTTTTACGCCAAGATTGCCACCTTCCTCTACGCTCTATCTCTAAATTTTCTTATCCATCTCTTTTTATTTTAACCTCCCCGCCCATTTCCTAATAAAAACAAAGATCACTCAAAAAACCGCTTTTTTTATAAATTTAAGCAGTGCAAAAAAAAATTATCTCAAATTCCCCGTAGTGTGCAAAAAGTAGCGTTTGACAAAGATAAAAAAAATCTCGCTGTTTTTATTGAATTAAATGCGCACAACTATGAAATGTAACGTAATATAGATACAGCAAAAGGTCCAGCTTGGGGTGGGGGTGGGGGGAAATGGAAAAAGAAAAAAGTGCAATCCCTAAATGAAACAAAAAAAGGAAAGAAAAAAAGCAAGCGCTGCCGGAAAAACATGTGGTCATCACGTCATAAAATGTCGAAGTTCGCTATATACTAAAAATAAAAAAGATTAACATTGGTTGCAGTTAAGATTCCATCGTAAATATCGAATCGAAATCCAAGTAGTGACGTCAGAGGCAAAAAAGATTGAAGAACGCTTTTTTCGACCGATGCGTGAAAAGACATAATGTGTTCAGCATTTAAAAAATTGTAAAAAAAAAAAAAACTATTGCGTATTTTTAAGAACTTTTTTTTCTGAAGAGGGCGAAATGTTTTCACTATTACCAACTTAAATTTTAGAAATGAGGCTTTGATACTTCTCGCATGATGATATTAGAAAAAAATAAAACCCAGGAAAAAATGCAAATTAAAGGTTTTTTCAAAAATTCATAAAAAATACAAAAATTGCTCAATCTTCAAAATTTTTTCTTTCATCATATTTAGGATTTAATTTTCTACTCTATAGTACAAAAAATATTTGTATGGTGCTATTGGTTCGGGGTCTGTGAGGTAAAAAGTGCAAAAAACACATAAAACATTAGATAACTTTTTTTCTAATTAAAATATCAAAAATCGAAGCCCGAGGTGCACATCTTTCGGCAAAAACTGTACCTGATACCAAATTTCATCTTTCTAGGCCTTGCCGTTTTTCCGGGAAGCGCGCCACACACACACACACAAACATCTTATTTTATTATATGTATAGATAATCTAATTATTGAAAGCGTACTCAGTTTTATGCTCCGTACCTTATTATTATTATTTTTTTTTTTTTTTGATACTTTTTTTTCTCCAGTATAACCCCAAACAGATTTTTAGAATAAGTTAAAATCTTTCAATTTCACTTAATTTTCTTTTATACATTACAAAAAATAAATTGGGCACTTAAATAAGTTACTGTAATACTTGTTATTTTACCTTCTGTAAGAAAATTGCTGTGCAAGTTTGGTAAAGGAAAAAAAAAGCAATGACTCGAGAGACATTAAAAAGTAATGTTACCTTGGAAAAGTAATTGCTTCTACTAAGTAATATTTAAGGAATAGAAACTGATATATGTTTCCATTAAAAAAAAACTTAGACATGTCCTGAAAAACCTAATGCAATTAATTTAGTTTTTTACATATGAGTTTTCGATATTTTTTATGAACTAAAAAATTTTTAAATTCCTTATTGTCAATATAACTTTAAAATTATCATAAGTCTAAATAATGATAATAATTTGAATTCTAACATTTTGAAATCAAATTATGCGTTCCGCAATTACGAATTGCGACATGATCCTACTAGGTTTCTAGAAACGGTTCCTATCCCCCCAAGCCTGCCCCTCCTTCTGGGCAGTTACGTGTGTATATAGTTGTGTCTGTTGGCATGTGTGTAGGCGTGCGTGTGTAGACTTGTGTATGTGTAGGCATGCGTGCGTGTGTAGTAGGGCTGGGCGATATACCGATATACCGTCATATATCGATATATATCTACTACCGCGATAACGATATTTAGATTTCTATCCGAGCGATATATCGTTTGAAAAAAAATACGAGATTTAATTACGGAGAAATTAAAATACTGACTTAAAAATACATCATCTTTCATAGCTCTGTGTAATGAGTGAGTGTTTGAAATTTCAAGATATTTTCTGCATTCTTCAAACAGTTATTTAGTTTTGAATTATAATAAAAGGGAACAATTCAAAAGGCCGCCGAAGGTAAATATGGGCCCCTTTGTCAATTTGGTTTCCGGATCCCCTCCCCCTATAAAGTTTTCAATACTTATACTACTGCGGTTCAGAGCAGGGCTCTTCCAATGACGGCGCCCCTAGTTTCTGACAAAGCTGACATGACCTCTCATGGGCCCCTAAATGTGAATGTATATTGGTTAAGAAAGCATCTTAATGCAACAATTAGAAATTAACTGATAGAGGTATCAATACGATTCATAGTTCAAATTAAGCATAAAACTATTGATATTGCGCTGAATAAAAGGCTTAAGAAAAATACTGAACAGAAATATTTTTATTTAAAAAAAGGAAAACGAAAAAATCCTAATGAAATTACATTTGTATCACATTTATCTCACTAGATGGAGCAACTCATCTTTTTCAGCTCTGAACGAATATAACTTCAATTCCGAAATTAAGAGGGAAAATATTAACGCCCTTCATTGAAACGATTAGACGAAATCTCGCTTCACTAGCAACCCCGAATAGAACGAAATTGAACTTCCTAATTTCGACTGAAAGCGGCACATACGCCATTTACGGAACTTCTAGCGATTCTTTGTAGTCGAGAAAATAGGGTTTTTACGTAAGTTTGCGCATAAATCGCGTAAGTACGTGACCGCGTAAGTACGTGACCGCGTAAGTACCGCGTATTACGTTACTTCGGCAGTTCATTGCAGCCCTTATGTTTCGCATTTTTTGACTTCAGTTTAAGAATCGTCATCAAATACTGGAATCGAAAAAGTGAAGAATTTTTCGTGTTTGTTTTTCCGTTAAATTGCTTGTAAAATAATGACATTGTTGAGATAATAAATTAAACTAATAATATGAATTATGGATTGGACCTGCTGAAGAAAAATTAATTGCATTTATGAAATCAATATTTAAAGAAACTATAGTTTTAAATGTATTATATATTTTAAGTAACCTAATAACGATTTTATAAGTGCAAATCCACAGATTACGTCATTTTTTTGCCAAATATGGCAGAGAGGTCCTTTGATGCTTAGGAATTTTCATAGGGAATTTTTTCGCCTACCTATAAGGGGGGATGGTGTGCAAAACACCCCACGGAGATTTTCCTTATGCAAATTCAGTTTACGTCGGATTGTTGCAAATTTTTTTAAGAAGTCCCTTGATACACAAGAATTCACAAATAGGGCATTTTTCGTTCGCAATCGGACCTCCTCCTCCCACGGAGGAGGGGGGGGGGGTCCTTATACGAATCCACAGTTTTCGTCGGATCTTTGCCAAATTTGGCACAGCGGTTCTTTGATGGTCAGGAATTGTCGTATTGGTTTTAGCTTACCTATGAGGAAAGGGGGAATTGTGCGAATACACCGCACGAGGGGTTTTCCTTATGCAAATCTAGTTGTCCTTGGATTTTTGTCCTAACATGGCGCGGCGCTCCTTTGATGCACAGGAATTAACATAAGTTATTTTTCATCAAAATGGGGTGTATGGGGACCACTTTGGGGGGTTTCGCCAGAAAATCCAGAATGATTACGAAAAAATCCAATGTTGTCTAAATTTAAATTTTGAGTCATAAAATTTTGCTTTTTACACATTGACGGGAAAGGTTCATGATATTTTTTTTCTTTCTTTTTAAAACCTGATTGTTAAACATGTGTCACTAAAAGAAACTTTTATTTTTAATGTTGACCGTGCAACGTCGGGTAATGCAGCTAGTGACACATAAATTAAAGGTATATTTCATTGTTCTGTGTGCTTAATGGATGTATGGTGTGATAGTTTCCAAAATTTATAGCAGCATTCTTTAAAGATTTATTATTAGTATTTTACTTAATGTTACTCAACTAAAAAGTAAAAAGTTTTAAAGAAAGAGCTATTAAATGACTTAAAATCAACTATTTAAGACGTCAATACGAAATAATATAGTTAAAAGTACATTCAAATTATTGAGACTGCTGAAATTGAAAGATTAAAACAAAATATTGAATTGAATATTTAAAACTTTTTCCTTGCGAAGCACTTTTGTCATGCATTGAGCTATACCATTTGCAAGCCCTCCCCCTCCAATATAGGAAAGTTTGAATTAGAGAAATAATTGTATTTATTATTATTTTTTTTATCGATACAGTATGCTCTAAACTATAAACTTTGCCCTCTCCCCAAGAATATATCGATATGTCGAAAATATCGATTTTCGAGCGATACATCGCGGTATTAAAATTCTGATATCGCTCAGTACTAGTGTGTAGGCATGCTTGTGTGTGTGCATAGACATGTGTGTGTACACAAACTCGTGTGTGTATGTGTGTAAAGGCGTGTGTGTATGTGTGTGTGGGCATGTGTGTGTGAGAGCATGCATGGGTGTAGAACTTGGCCGCCCCCGTCCAGGAGAAGCAGATTCTAGGAGCAACATAGGAACCACACGGTAAGGAGAGGTTTAAATAAAAACAATTAAAAATCATGATTGCTTGAAAAAAAAAGAAATCTCCAAGTTTTAAATTTTAAATATAAACTTAATAACATATATTTTCGTCACTTGACATACCTTATTGTTGCAGATATTTTCTGTTTAACGTGAAAGGATCGAAATTCATATAAGTAAAAAAAACTAATTCATGACATACATTAAGAAAGCTGCATATTTTACTTTCAAGAGTTTAACAGGAATAATACATTGATACTTATACGTATACAGTATAAAAGTGACATATTTTAAGTACATTGTCACAATTACTAGATGCGAGATCTTTTTTTAAATATTTTTTAGTAGTAACACAGGGAACAGGTACACTTTAAATCTGTTATTTCTGTTTTCTACCTTAAAAGCTCTTTTCCCTTCATATGGATGTGATGAATTTTTATCGCGTCTTCTTATTCCGTATTCACTTCATTTTAAATTCAGCGGGTATCTGTAGTCCGTCGACATGATAAACGAACGAAATCGAGGAATAGAAAAGAACGTCATTGGAAAAGAAGGCGGTTCTATTTCCATTCCGTATGTAAAAATATGAGCTCTGATAATAAAATCTAATCTCTGATCTAAAAATATGAGCTCTATTCGGGAGAAAAACATTTTTTGTGAGCCGTTCTACACACGGTTTTCGTTATCTTTTTCTCAGAAAAAAACCAATACTTTTTGCACCAATCAAATAAATGATGTATCATCTATTTTCGAAAGTTTTTTTAGGAAGATCAGTATTTTTTTTTTTTTTTTTGAGAATAAGGTCAGTTTCAGGCACAGCAGAATCTCGTTTATCCGGCCATCGTCTATCCGGGTCTGTGGATTACCTGGTCGGTCATTGAAAGCTCGTCAGCTTGCGAGATCGAGATTCTCGCTCACGTGATCGGTTGTGATGTAAAAATGTCGTAAATTAGCATTCTAATCTACTCGAACCTAGCCGCAAGCTAAGTTCTAGTAGATTAGAATGCTACTTTGCGACATTTCTACATCACAACCGATCACGTGAGCGGTAATATCGATCTCGCAAGCTGACAAGCTTGGAATGACCGCCCTGGATCAAGTTTGTAACCTTATGTTTTTTAAATGTCCACATACATAATTAAAGTAGTGAGTAACAAAGGGATGTAAGTGAACATTTTTAAGTTTTGAGTAAAACACGTTTAAATATAACGTCCTATTTAGGCTTTCATCGATTTTTTTTTTCTAAAACAAGGGCTACTAGTACCAAGAAAGTTCTTCCCCCCAAGACAAATTAGAGGTTCTCTTACTATTAGTACTGGTCGTCTTTAAATGTTTTTTTCGTCACTTACATTCCTTTGCTTCTCACGGCATCAGTTTTGAACTATGACCGCAGCAACATAACTAAAAGAGAACCGGAAAGTCTCTTTTTATTTTGATTAAACGTACTGCTCTAGTGTTCAATGATGTTGGTCATATCACAAAATGCGCTGCAGCTGAGCTATAATGAGAAAGATTTTGTATGATCATGCTTTATTCAAATAACTGTTTAAAACCAAAGGCAGTGGAATAATTCTATGGTAAAACATTTTGTGAAAATTGCTTTGATATTGTTAAAAGTCTTGTAAACAATTCTATGTAAATTTACAAAATATGGTTACATGTCCTAAATGTGCTTATTCAAGGATTCGCTTTGCTCGTTACCAGTAGATTCGATCATCTGGATTGCCTTTGGTCCCGTTTAGTCCGGATAAACGTGGTAGCAATGTACCTGGGATGTAACGTAATTTTATGTCGTAGTGAACTGTAAGTTTACTTATTCAAGGATTCTCGACGCGAATTATCCATACTACCCGCTTTATCCGGATTACCTTTGGTACAGTTAGTCCGAATAAACGTGGTTCTACTGTACCTAGGATGCAACGTGGCTTTATGTCCTAATGAACGCAAATTTGCTTATTCAAGGATTCGCTTTGCTTATTACCCGCTTTATCCGAATCATCCGGATTGCCTTTCGTACCAGTTATTTCGAATAAAAGTGGTTCTACTGTACCTAGGATTTAACGTGGCTTTATGTCCTAATGAACGTAAGTCTGCTTATTCAAGGATTCGCTTTGCTTATTACCCGTTTTATCCGGATCATCCGGATTGCTTTTGGTACCAGTTATTTCGAATAAACGTGGTTCTATTGTTTTCGGTTCTATTCCCCGGACCTACTTTTAATCTTATAGACAGTCCCTAAATCTAAACTCAACAATGACAAAAAAA